>NC_081347.1:57891691-57902098 GCF_029784015.1 Lycium ferocissimum
TATGCCATCCCCGCCGCCATCCCGTATCATCATATCATGTCATCATATCATCATATACATATACATATAACGTGTCCCGGTCCGTCGAGGACTCGTGAATAATGCAAATGGCCGCGCACGAGAACATGTCCTGGCCCGGGACTCAGTGAAAGATGTAACGGTATGCACGAGCAGAGTAATAAGTAACCACATACACATAAATCATCTTTTGAGACTCAATAGATAAGTAGACTAATCAACGCTCAAGTATCAAACGATAGTCATGTTAAATCCGTTCTAAATGCCATTAGGACTACGTTAAAGAGAATCTCAGGGGTCGTAGACATGTATCAACCCAATCCGAGCCCGCCCATGAAAGTTACGGACATTATTCGTTATAGAATCCTCTACGAACGAATCAAAGCAATCCGAGCCCGTTTATGAAAGTTAGGGACATTATTCATTATAGAACCCCTTTAGGAATAGGGTCTCTTTATGCACCATGTACTATCCAATCATGCAAAAACTCGAGGGCAATAGCCCGCCGATATTAAGAATGCTAATATCAAGAAGTGAATAAGAATCATAGATATGCTCGGAACTTACGAATAGAGTCACCCCAAAGCTCGTATCGTATCTTACTTACGTCTAAGACATGCCAAAAGAAAGAAGGGGTAGGCTTTACATACCTTGCACTCTATCTAAATGTCCAACGTCTACCTCTCGAGCTCGTAGGTCTAAAATTAAGATAACATAGGCCACAGTTAGATTATTCACATCACTTGCTAACCAATCCAAGTACGAATGAAACTTGATAAAATTTGGGCAGCATTTCCCCTGCAAACTTAATAATCCTCGAAATTCCAATTTGGCCAAACATCAATCAAAATACCAACAACAATAATACCAACAATTTCATATCAAACTAGAATTGAATCCATCCTTAAATTACTTCCAAAATAACCCAATATACATTCGGATGCTAATGCTTGTATACACTTCTTTATTTCCGTATATCCATAGTATGACAACAACAACTTATCAAAAATATCAACAACAATTATTATACATCATAACTTAGCTAAGAGCCCGTTTGGATTGGCTTATAAGTTGCTTATAAGTTGCTTATAAGCTGTTTTCAGCTTTTTTGAGTGTTTGGCTAGCCAGCTTAAAGTCATTTTGTGCTTAAAATAAGCTCAAAAAAATAATTGGGCCCATTTGACTTAGCTTATCTGCTTATATCAAAAACAGCTTATAAGCCAAAAAAAATAAGTTAGACTACCCCAACTTATTTTTTTTAGCTTATAAGCCTAAAACGACTTATAGGCATAACTTAGCTCTAATTCCACCCATTTAATCCACCTAAAACGACCCCTTAATCCATAATTCAACAACATCAACACAACAAACTATAACTCTATTCTTGCAATTATTCCTTAATCAAACTTAATAAAGAGAGGGATTTGAAGATTCATACCTTGCTTTTATGAAAGTAGCAAAATCTTCAACATTTTCTTGTTCCCCTGCTCCTCTAACTCCAAACGAAATTATATTTGTGACTATGCGTTGCCCGGACTTTGATTGATACTTCGTTACTTGAAATTTCACTCAAAATTCTCATTTTTGTGAGGTATATTTGCTCCCTTTTGTTGCTGAATTTTCTGGAAATTTTTGGAACTTTTTGGATGAAAAAAATGGGGTTTTAACCCTTTTTATAGGGGCTGAGGCGGTGCAATCGTAGCTACGACGAGATCGTAGCGGTCATCGCGTAAATGCGTTTTGCGTCGACGATTCGATTTGTAACGTCTATAATTCTCTACTCCGATGTCCTATCAATGAACGGTTTGTTGTATTACAAACTAGACTCGACGAACTTCATTTTAGGCTTTTAAAACACCTTAAAACTCCACTTATACTATTAGATATGCGCCTCCAAAGTTGACTAAATATTTGCCCAGCATTTCCCAAATTTTCGTCGAACTTATTTTCTTCAATTTACTCGATCTCGAAATATTCCGAAACTCTCCATACATGATATTTTTCATTCATTATGCTAATAATGGCCATGTTCTCGTGTTTGAAAATACTCTTTCCCGATTACGACTTACGAGATCGTAATTCACCCTTTTTCTTCGTTGTTACGTACTTTCCATGGCTTGTGCCTTTCAAAACATCATGGGATGTCTCCGACACTCCATTACTACGATGAGGTACATGTCATACTCATGCTCTGAAAACGCGGGGTATAACATAAGATGAGGCCGGAAGTGTACGTAGGCAGTGGCAAAACGAGAAATTCAAATAAGGGGATTCAAAAAAATATTTCTTATGCCAAGGAAATTCAATAACTTATTTATATGTGAAAAAATTCGTTTCCCCCCTATTCACATAGTACTCCATCCGTCCCAATTTTAGTGTCTTACTTTGCTTTTTAATCTGTCCCAAAAAGAGTGCTTGTGCTTCTTTCTATACTTAGTAAATTTTTCCATTCCAACATTCTTCATGCCAAGTTTAAGACTGCAAGATTTAAAGGACTACACACATCATTATTTTGACGAACTGAGAAGTCGTACATATAATTACTACTAGGAAAGAGATAGAATCAGTTGACAACATTTGTCTAAATGCGGTCGCTGTGATCCATATTATTTTGGGCTTTATTCTGTGCTAAGTTGTCTTCATTAAGCCTTAGGCAGTTTGTGATGAAAAGGCAACTGAGCGCCTATGTGTGACTTGAACTTCAAGCTCCAAAACCAAGTACTATTAAGTTTCTTCCAGAGACAGAATCTTAGAATTTTCATGCTCCTTCAATAATTACAAGAAAGATCAACGTACACCAAGGAAGAAAGAATACAACCAACCACTTCTCTACTTTAAAAGGCAGATTCAGGATTTTAAGTCAGTGGATGACGTGCACCTACCACTCCCTGATGATGGGTGACTTCAAAATTTTTAGCTATGTATACATAATTCAAACCGAAGCTAGTTAGTGCAGAAAAAAAAATTTAAGATGCTCCCGCTCAACTCAAATAAGACTTCACATCAAATTCAGGTTAAAAGATAATCCTCACTTTGTCTGTCTGTCGTGATTGTAGAGGCAATTTTGAGCTGATGGTACACAGTTGATGCACCCTAACTGCATAGGAAAAGAATAGAATCAGTTAATCAGAATGAAAAAAGAAAAGAGGTGCATCTCACAGTCAAATATTCATCGATACATACATATACAGGGTCTCGAAAGAAGCTACTATGTTCACGTGAAACCATAGACGACACTCTAGATCCGCCCAGAAGAACTGTTTCTTGGTTGAGTCAGAATTCTGCAATAGTATATCATGGTGTTGAAGAGCATTCTAGCACAAAAACTACCTAGACAAAGAAAAAGAGTCCATTTGTCAGAAATGACATTTCTTGAAGGCTACAGATAGCCTACTACTATGGTGCAACTCTTAGATTATAGCAGACAATATACTTTGAGGGAGCTTTAGCAAGTAATTGGCATATGGAAGGATTCAGTTTAATACTTTAGAAGATTTACCACTATAAAGTAAGAATACCTCTCCCAGTTATAAACACACAAAAACACATACAATCTCACATTATTACTAACCTTTATTTTGATCTTTGGCCGGGCAGTAGCATAATTTCTTGACAGCTGCCAAAAAAAAAAAAGCATAATAAAAACGTCAACAAAATAGATTTCAAGGACATGGGCAATCTTTTGCTCTATGTAGACTATTAGGCAAATTGAAACACTGGGAGGAGAGAGAGAGAGAGAGAGAGACTGCGGAGTGCCAAGAAGGAACCAAAAGAAAGATGGCTCACAGTTGAAGAGATCCCATTTAACTCGCCTAAGTGCAACAGAAAGGTCTTATTTGCTGTCCCTTGAACCTTTCAACTATTTTGTATTCTTATAATTTGGCATTGAATAAGATCAATCTGTTTGTAGCATTGTTTTAAGGCTTAAAGTCTGCAACCGACTTGTTCACATTTTGAAGCATTTTATAGCATTTGCATTGGGGAATTTTATGAACCACGTTGGTTGCATCAAAGTTGTTCCCTTCTCATTACTATTCTGTTCCAGATGAAAATTTCCTGTGGCCAGCGTTTTAGCATTACAAGCACAATTGAGGCATATTTGCATCCAGTTGTGTAACTATAGGTAGTGGTTTGGCATCCTTCCGTCCAAATATTCAGACAACGACAAATCCATCTCTAGAAGATAATGTAGTACCAAACAAATGAAATGGTATTAAGTAGATGAACAGATCAGAATCCTAACAGTAAAAAATTTAAAATAACATCCTTATCAAGGTTGAAAGCGAAACTAACCTTATAATGAGAAATTAACTTTCATAATTATTGTTCGATCAAAATAGTTGTTGAGTAATGTTTCTTTCTGCTCCTTAGGTGCTAGATCATATACTTGGACAAATTTAAGCTAAAATATCATTTAAGGGTATGCAAGAAGAGGAAAAAGAACAAATAGAAGTTCCAAATGTTTTTTTTTTTTTTTTTTTCTCTTTTTGTTATGTTTTTGATACTCAAAGAGTCAAGGGTAAGGTTGGTTTATGATTTGAAAGTTGAAAAACTAAAAGGAACCCCATCAAGATCTCTATAAATTCGTACATCACACAACATATATTTTCTTAAAGATTGATCTAAAATAGGATAAATTTAACTAAATCAATATCCCAACATTCATTTGAGTGGGAGGACCTACACAGCTACACAAAAGTACATGCTTTGACATCGGAAAAAGAGAAAAGTCACTGATTTGGAAATGATAATGCATCAAAGCTCATGCACTTTTGGAAGCTAACTTGATTCTGATTTCTATGGAAGCAATCTAATAGCAATAAAGATATACCAAATGCCGCATTATCCCCGATGGGCTTTACACTGCCAAAGTCAACAGTTTTAGCATGTCCATCTGCAGCAAGTAGCAGGATTTCTGGCAGCCATAAATAGAAATTCAAAATCTCCCAACATATTTCGCTGACAAAACTGTCCCAAATAATAAAAGTACCTTAATATCTCCATGAATCAATCCCATACCATGTGCGTATCCGAGAACATGTGCAACTTCAGCTGCATAAAGACGTGAACGAACCAGCAGGATCAGAACCATTCTCAATTAGTAGATCCCCCATATTAGATATAGCATCGCACTCTCAAGTCTCAACCAACAGAGTGACTCATGCTGCACCATTGATACAATCCACGACCCAATAATACATAGAATCAAAGAGCTAGTTGTTCTTTTTTTATATTCTTGCGCATTATTGATCAAAGGCATCTAGTGAATTGACAAACTCCAATATATTCCTTTCTAATGAAAGTTCAAACATGTTATTGTCCTAAAACATCTAATCAGGTATATGAGTAAATCAGAGATATATAATCCTGCACCTAACGAAATTGCAGAAAACACTTTTGCTATCTAATTACATAGCAGATAGAAACATGAAGTTAATAGCAAATATAAGCTAACGGATTTGGTGCCTTTGAATAGATGAATAAGTACCATCATGTACCAAAAACCTTTGATCATTTTTAGTGAAATGGAAATTAACCCAGATATCTAGAGTGCAAGTTCAGTGCCGTGGGCGGGAGGCGGAGGTGGAAGTAAAGATCGATCCACAAGTCCTAACCAAGAAAGATAGTTTCAAATATCTTGGGTCCATAATCCAAGGAGACAGGGAGATTGATGTTGCACATTCTGATAATTGTATTGCTATATAAACCTAAATCATCCTAATGAATACTTGAGCTACTATAGTTTTGAACTTTTAGAGCATGAATTGACTTGCAAGCTACTCTAGGTGCTATGTGGTACAGATTTATCTGGAAGTTCAGAAGTTATCAAACAACTTATATCCATTTATGGATGTATCCAATATATTAAGGCAAGTTTAGGTATCATTAATGAAACATGAGAACTATATTGTGCATTAGATTATGACCTTTGAATCTTATTCATGTCACAACTTAATATTGGCTGAACCTTTAGGCATGGCTTTGAAACATGGATAAAATTGTCCTTTCGAATTTATCTATTTGTTTTCTTCTCAAAGGAATTTATCTATTTGCTTGTTGAATGCTCTCAGGAATACTACCTTTAAGTTGGTTTGAGGATGAAGCTTCCACAAAGAAAGCTCAGAGTTAAATCCTAAGATAACTGGAACATCACCCCTGAACTCATTCTCATAGGCTACAAAAACCTGAAGATTGGTCAAATTACCAACCCACATGGGAGCAGAACCATTAAGCTAGAAAATATTTGAAAATTCTCCAACGCCTCGAGCTCATCAGTTATACCTCCAGTGACCCAGTCTTTTGAAGGCTTCAATGCCCTACGGCTTCTGAGATTATCAAATTCACTTGGAAATGAGTTCCCAAACTTGTTAAAAGATAAATCAAGATACTGAAGCCTAGTACAAATCCCCAAATACTACTGGAATAGAGCCTCTGAAGTTATTACTATTAGAAAGGTCTAGCCATTTCAAAGCTTTGAGCTCAGATAGTAGAATAACATTACCTTAGATATTCCTGCTTTCATGTTGAATTCTAGTTTAGTTTAGAATTTTGACAACTTAATTTCTTGATTAACAACTTTAAGTCGAGTTACATTGGTATGTGTGTTCTCACTGCTTTCTTTCCAGTGTTTGTACTGATGTTCTTGTTGTTTCCTTCGAGAGAATGAAGCGTTGTTGCTAGAGGCACTAAAATAGTGGTTGGGGCGGAGACTAAGCTTTGGCTGAATCTGGTGTAGCTAAAGCCAACCTCAAATGGGAAATCATAGGACCTTTGTTAAGATATGTAAGTTTGTAAACATTTGTTAATGCACATCTTTGGGGCCGTTATTTAGTTGTGTAATGTCGAACTTTGGTAGTTCAGCTTTTAGAATTTCTTTTTTTTCAATCCTATTCCCATCGGTGGGAGATACTTTCACAATATATTTAGATGTAATGTAAATATGCGATCTTTTTCGAGATTAGATAATTCATCTTTTAACATTAACTTATTTTATCATTTCAGGTTATACAGTATGATATTGATGTTGACATTTCGCCTAATATTTCTTTCACTTTTTTATAAAGAACCTTAATTTCCCCTCAAAATGAAACAACTTTACCTCGTATTGAAGAGCATTCTAGCAGAAAAACTACTTAGACAAAGAAAAAGAGTCCATTTGTCAGAAATAACATTTCTTGAAGGCTACTTTGGTGCAACTCTTAGATTATAGCAGGCAATATACTTTGAGGGAGTTTTAGCAAGTAATTGGTATATGGAAGGATTCAGTTTAATATTTAAGAACATTTACCACTATAAAGTAAGAATACCTCTTCCAGTTATAAACACAGAAATACACCTACAATCTCACATTATTACTAAACTTTATTTTTGCTGTTTGGCTGGGCAGCTGCAAGAAAAAGAATAATATGATAAGCATAATAAAAATAGAGCACTTTAACAGATTGCAATGACATGGACACTCTTAAATACAGTATAATTTTTGTGCATGAATTTTGAAACTTTGAGAAAGAAAAAAAAAAAAAAAACAATCCAAAGTTGGTATTCTTGGTATCCCAAATTAAGCTCACTCTTAATCAGAAGAATGGAAGAACCCGTTGGGAGAAAAGATCTTAACCTGCAAAACACAAAAAAACAGTGAATAAATTGGGATTTGAGGTTTGGGAGTTTACCTGCAAGACCAAAGGAGTCAGTCACACTGTGCTTTCCAATTTGGTTTTTCCTTTTTTTTTTTAATTTTATTTTATTTCCCAATTGAGCCTCCTCAAATTCTAAAGAAACCTCTTTTTTTCTTTTTTTTTTTTCTTTTTTTGAAATTTGGTGTTTATTTTTGGGCTTAGATTAGTTGAGATTCGTTCCAAGAAGTACAGCCAAAGGCAGCATTTTTTAGTTTCTCCATTCTCAATCACAACTTCTTTTATTTATTAAATTCTGGATAGACTTCTCAATACAACTACTGCTTTGAGCCTAAGCTACCGAGTTCTGCGGAATACATAGCCGCAAGTCCCAATTTGAGGATAAAGCATTCCCTACTAAAGGCTACTCCATATCTGAGACTCAAACTCGAGACCTCTGATTAAGGAAGAAAGGTAATATCACTTCACCATAACCTTTTGTGGTTTTTGACAAATATTGCTCTTTCTTCACCATAAACTCACTTAATTTGTACATTATAATAATATCAGATCATTTTACAATGTAACAATATAAAAAAAATATTAAAATATTTATACTTTTAATGCGTCAAGAACGAGGATGACAAAGTATTGGTGGAGAAAGCTCTCATTAGATGAAGATGGCAGTCATACTTTCATAAACTCGTGAATGAGGAAGGAGATAGAGACATTGTGTTGGGAGATTTGGAGTCCTCTGAGAGGCATCGCGATTTTGGGTATTGTAGGAGTATAAAGGTGGAGGAGGTTAAGGGTGTTGTTCGCAGGATGCGCAGGGGAAGAGCTACCGGTCCCGACGAGATCCCGGGGAGTTTTGGAAGAGTGCAGCAGGCGGTTTGGAGTGGTTGATCGCTTTCACACTATGAAAGTGTGGGAAAGGGTGGTGGAGATGAGGGTGAGAAGAGGCGTGTCCATTTCAGAGAACCAGTTCGGATTCATGTCGGGGCGCTCGACGACAGGAGCCATCCATCTTGTGAGGAGACTGGTAGAGCAATATAGGGAGAGGAAGAAGGACCTGAACATGGTTTTCATCGACCTAGAAAAGGCTTACGACAAAGTGCCAAGAGAGGTTTTACGGAGATGCTTGGAGGCCAGAGGTGTACCTGTAGCGTACATTAGGGCGATCAAGGACATGTATGAGGGAGCTAAGACCAGGGTAAGGACAGTGGGAGGAGACTCGGAACACTTCCCAGTGGAGATGGGGTTGCACCAGGGATCAGCTCTTAGCCCATTTTTATTTGCCTTAGTGATGGACTGTCTGACGCGGCGAATTCAAGGTGAGGTGCCATGGTGTATGTTATTTGCGGATGACATAGTCTTGATTGACGAGACACGCAGCGGAGTGAACGCTAAGCTGGAGGTTTGGAGACAAACTCTGGAGTCTAAAGGGTTCAAGTTGAGTAGGACCAAGACAGAGTACATGGAGTGCAAGTTCAGTGACGTGACATATAAGCCTAGCGTGGAAGTGAGGCTTCGTACCCAAGCCATCCCAAAGAAAGGATGTTTCAAATATCTTGGGTCTATTATACAAGAAAATAGGGATATTAACGATGATGTCTCACATCGTATTGGTGCTGGGTGGATAAAATGGAGGCTTGCTTCAGGAGTGTTATGTGATAAGGAGGTGCCACTAAAACTTAAAGGAAGGTTCTACAAAGTGGTTGTGAGACCGACTTTGTTGTACGGGGCAGGGTGCTGGGCAGTAAAGAGCTCTCACGTCCAAAAGATGAAAGTTGTGGAAATGAGAATGTTGCGATGGATGTGTGGGCACACTAGGCGAGATAGGATTAGGAATGAAGATATCCGGGATAAGGTTGAAGTAGCATCAGTAGAGGATAAGATGAGGGAAGTGAGGCTGAGATGGTTTGGGCATGTGAGGAGGAGAGGCACAAATACCCCAGTGCGGAGGTGTGAGAGGTTAGTTATGGATGATTTCAGAAGAGGTAGGGGTAGGCCGAAAAAGTGTTGGGGAGAGGTGCTGAGACAGGACATGGTGCAGGTTCAGCTTATTGAGGACATGACCTTAGATAGGAGGTTTTGGAGGACTTAGATTAGGGTAGAAGGCTAGTAGGTAGTCGCGGTTTCGATCTATAGTCTGTTGTCCTTTGTTTCTTGCTACTATATGTTGTTTCTTGTACTTCGATTATCTTATTTATCTGTGGTAGCTACTTCTCCCTTTTTTAGACTGCTCTATTTTGACTTATTCGCTTTCTTTAGTTTCATTTGCATTTTGCTTTGAACTGCTTGTGCTTATCTAACCTTTCTCATTGTGTTTTTTTGTTACGCCTCGAAAACTTTTTATCGTACTTGAGTGATGAGTAGAACCATGAAGGGTCGAGTGTATGAGGTTTTGAGAGGTCGGGGATGGCTAAATACGAACTTTGGAAATCATAAAGTTGCGGAGAATTTTTCAGCCTAAAGGTTGGTCTTATATGGCACTATACGGCCCGTAAAGTGATTTACGGACCGTATAGCACAATCGTCCTCCAAACCGTTGAAAATCTCAACTTTTCGTTAAAGTATGAAATGATTAAAAACGACTGGAGGACGGCCCGTAAACTGGTTCACGGACCGTAAATCAGGTCGTAAAGTGCCATGTCCCTCAGCCAAGCTTCTGTTTTTTTTAATGCTTAAACACGACCTGGAGGACGGGCCGTAAACCATAGTACGGTCCGTAAACTGTGGTTTACGACCACTCACCAGCGAAGAATTCATTAGA
>NC_081347.1:57902198-57927341 GCF_029784015.1 Lycium ferocissimum
TGGGATTTGGGTGCACATGGTAGTTCTGTTGGTGGCATCTACTTTTAGGAGCAAAGCATTGTCTCCGCCTGGAAGAGAGAGATCCATAGCATCTTTGGAAGTGATGAAACAAAGGCTTGTTTTAGGCTAGTTTATCCGCCTAACTCAAAAAACATCTTCGCCATCTTCTGGAAGTGGATATCAATGACATTTCTGTCAAACGATACACATTTCATTTCAAAGAACTGCCTCCTCAATTTTTCTTGTCTTTGGCCAGTATCACCACAGAACACTTCATAGTCATGCTACCTTGGTTCATTCTGCTGCTACGTTGTTGGACAAGAATAACTTGGTCAAGTATGATAGGAAAAATGGATATTTCCAGGTGACTGACCTGGATCGTATCACAAGCTATTATTACATAGCTCATGGGACAATTTCCACGTACAATGAGCATTTGAAACCCATGATGGGTGATATTGAACTTTGCAGGCTTTTCTCTCTAAGTGAGGAATTCAAATATTTAAGAGTCAGACAAGATGAGAAAATGGAATTGGTAAAGCTTGTAGATCGTGTTCCTATTCTGATAAAAGAGAGTCTTGAAGAGCCTAGTGCCAAGATCGACATTCTATTGCAGCCGTATATTTCAGGCTTGAAGCTTGAAGGATTGTCTCTATCATCCGACATGGTTTATATAACTCAAAGTGCTACACGTCTAATGCGAGCCCTTTTTGAGATTGTTCTGAAGAGAGGATGGGCTTAGTTAGCTGAGAAGGCCTTGAAATGGTGAAAAATGATAAGTAAAAGGATGTGGAGTGTACAGACCCCACTTCGCCAATTCCATGACATTCCAAATGAGATCTTGATGAAGTTGGAGAAGAAAGATCTCGCTTGGGAGCGTCATTGTGATCTTTTATCACAAGAGTTGGGAGAGCTTATCTGGTTCCCAAATAAGGGGAGAATGTTACACAAGTGTATTCATCAGTTTTCGAAGCTGAACCTCGCAGCACATGTTCAGCCAATTACCTGTAACGATCCGTTTAGTCGTTATAGTTTTTTGACCCATTTAACCTTGTTGACCCTTCCCCAAGTCCCGTTAGTATGATCTATGACTTAATGAATTCATTGGGTTAGTTTCCGCAAGGTTCGAGTGTCAATTGAGTCATTGATGGAGAAAATAGTTAAGTTGACGAGTTAGAGTTGACAACGGTCAACGCCGGGTTAGGATGACCTTGTACCAATGTTTTAGAAGTTCCAAAATGTTAATATGATGATTTTTAACTTGTCCACAACTTTTGGTGAGGTTCCAAAGTGTTTCAGATGGGTTTGGGCTTTATCGCGCTCGTATTTGATGTTTTCGCCGGAGGTCTGTGGATAGAAACGGCTCTAGATTGATCATCCGACCCTTTTTTGGGTGAGGTTTGAACCATTAGATCCGTATCGAAATTACGAAGCTATAGGAAAAAGAATCGTCGCGTTTGGCCTCCGTATGAGGGAGTTATGCCCGTTTTAGTGCGGCCTGTTCCAGCTGGCCGCTGGCAGCGACCAAAGGGCCGCTATAGCGGGACCGCTGCAACATCCATGGAGGAAGCTATAGCGACCAACGGGGGGAAGAATGCCCTATTTTTATATTTTAACTCCAAACCATTATTCCCAAGATCCCATAGTCTGTTTTCAAGAGAGAAAGAGGCAAAATTCATTCCATTCTTTGGTGAAAGCATCTTGGAGGGTAAGTCCCCATCTTTATTTGTTCCTTTTCCTTTCTTCTTCAAGTTCCATTATTATTTTAAGGTCCATCAATTATGGGTGAAAATCCTAGAACCCTAGAATTAGTAAACCCTTAAATAATTGGTGGGTTGTTCATTTTGTTGTTGATTAATCATCTAGGAGTATAGATTATCACTTTCTAGGAAGGGAATTTGGTTTCTTATGGATGAAATTGCATGTTGAGACTTATGGTTCTAATAAAAATGAAAATTTTGTCCTAAAATCTGTTTGAAAGGGTAAATTGATTAGAAACCCATGGATTGAAGGTTAACGAGTGTAGAGATAGAAGTTATGATAAATTCACCATTAAATGAGGGTTTCATCCATTGAAGAGGGTAGAAGTAAGTGGGTCTTCTTCCTCAAATTATTGTTCTTGTTTAAATACATGGTTTGTTGCTTACTTAGCATCATATTATTAGACCTTGATCGTTATGAGGCGCGTCGAAAATAGAAGGCTCGTGTGGAGTAGTTCGTGGCTCCTGTTCTGCATTCCAGGTAGGTTTTGGCTTACTTTAGTTAGACTTTGATTAGCGAAATGTATGTATTGTGTAGAATTGATGGGAGAAAGCATGATTAGGTCTTCGGACATGGTGTTTTGGTTGGATATTAGCTAGGTTGGTATGACTTCTGATTTGTGGGTTCGTCACCATTACGTTATGTACTGAAATATAAGGTGTAGTTGTAGTTGTATTCATACTGTGGTGATTCGGGATGGATTTCTATTAGGTTGATTGTTGTTGATGGTGGCTTGTTGCCCTGTTATTGTGATTTGACTTATTGCCTAAATTGTCATGTTGTACTCAATTCTCTCTTATTGTGACACATATTATCGGAGAAATGAAGGATAATGAGTTTAGGCTTGAATTGTGATATAAACTTATGATAGTACATAGACGAAAACTTGATGTATGAATTACTGTTGATGATAATATATAGAAAAGTGGAGCTTCTTGGTGATACAAGACTTAGTGTGAGGCGTACTTGCTATATGAGGAAGTAAAGAGGGACATAGACTCTTATGTTGATTGAGACGGTTTGTATGATTCATTTCATGGTTGAGTTGATCCCGGTCTTGATATGACTTGTGGCTTTGTGACTTGTACCTTCACCGTTTGAGTTTGTATTGATTTACCATGTTTACACTCATTTATGCATTCACACACTCATGCATGATGGAAATGGTTTGGAAGACTTGTGGCATGATGCCTTGTGTTTGACATTGATATTACTAATTGTTCATAGTCCATACATACTATTGAACTGGAATACGTTGAGACATACATTGTGATATGAAATTTGTGAAGAAGTTAATATAATCTTCTTGTTGAACTTGTGATACTATTTGATACATGGTACTTGATGATTTGAGCATGGATAATAAGAGGGCAGGAAATACCGTTACGTACAGATATATGGAAAGGCACATATGTGACCTAGATTATGGCTCGTGGTTCGAGGCTCATTCCGAAAATGATGGATACATTAATGTGGCCCGAGTCCGAGGTTCTTTCCGGAGCGGAGGTTTATGCTCAGGTTCGAGGAGTGGATCCGGAACGAGTTGTACATGGACACCATGGGTCCCCTGCAGGTCATGACTACTGAGCTATGACATCAGTAGCATGTGTGTACAGTGTGTATTTGGCTAGTGCATTGCATTGCACATCATCATATTTTGCATTGCACATGGTTATATTTTATTCTGCATTATTATATGACTCGTTTAGTTCTGATTTTAGTGTGTTTGCTGAAACGGCTGTTGTGGTATAGATATGATCATTGACTAAGTTAAATTGTGGATTAGTGACTTTACCTAAGGAAGAACTTGGGTTTGTGATTATCAGGTGAGATCATTGGAACTTGACAGACTTGTGGGTTAGAAGCTTCATCTTAGGTTGTGACTCTGTTATGGGATATCATGTAACTTGGAATTGAGAATTAAGTCTGTTTATCTTGTTGATTTTATGCTTACATACGTGAACTAATCTTAGTTGGCTTATGATGTTTACCGGTACATAGTGTTTGTACTGATACTACGTTGTTGCACCCTTTTTAAGTGCAGATTTTGTTCCAGAGATTTCATCCAAATTGCATCTCTAGCTTGAAGCTAGTTTGCTCGATCAGATCCTAGGGTGAGCTTCTATCCATTCCATGACACCTGAAGATCTCTCTTCCCAGATGTCTATTTTTATTCCAGACATTATTGTTATTATATTTGAGATATACTTCATTCTTTAGACATTGTTGGTTAGAGTCCTTGTACGACGACTTTCAGATCTTGGGGGTGCAATACTTAAGACTTCTGCATATTATCTATTAGTTTTTGACTTGTTTTATTTATTCGTTCATTCACTTATCTACTGACTGTTAATAAATGATTAAAGAAGTTGAAATTGGCTAATGATTAATAGGTTAACGGGTAAGGGTTCGCCTACTAGTGATAATAAGGTAGGTGCCCGCACTATCGGTAATTAGGGTCGTGACATTACCAGGTCAGTTATGAGGGTAGAATTGACTATTAAACTGGATTTCTAGTGGGAGGGCAAGGTCCATAGTTTTGTGGAACCTTTCTGGGTGATTGTTGAAGATAATGATAGGGAATATATTCTTCATCATGAATATTTCTTGCTGAAGAAGCAGTATATTGATGAAGACCATACTTTGAACTTCACGGTCCCAATATATGAGCCATTGCCCCCTCAATATTTCATTCGTGTTGTCTCTGACACGTGGCTAGGATCTCAGACTATTTTGCTAATCTCTTTCCACCACCTGATTTTACCTGAGAAATATCTACCTCCCACCGAGTTACTACACTTACAACCTCTGCCAGTTACTGCATTCCGGAATCCAGCATATGAAGCACTCTATCAAGATTTTAAGCATTTCAATCCGGTTCAGACTCAGGTTTTCACAGTGTTGTATAATTCGGATGACAATGTATTGGTTGCAGCTCCAACTGGTAGTGGGAAGACCATTTGTGCCAAATTTTCCATATTGAAGAATTATCAGAAAGGACGTGATAGTATCATTCAAGTTGTGTATATAGTTCCACTAGAGGCTCTTGCCAATGAGCGGTTCAGTGATTGGAAGAAGAAATTCGGAGACTCTTTGGGAATTAGAGTTGTTGAATTAACTGGGGAGACTGGTAGTAATCTGAAGCTGTTAGAGACGGGTCAATTAATTATCAGCACGCCTGAGAAATGGGATGCGATATCTCGTCGCTGGAAACAACGTAAGCATGTTCAGCAAGTCAGTCTTTTCATTGTTGATGAATTGCACCTGATTGGTGGTCAAGGTGGCCCAATCCTGGAGGTTATCGTCTCTCGGATGAGATATATCTCAAGCCAGGTTGAGAACAAGATCTACATCATTATTTTGTCAACTTCCATAGCTAATGCCAAGGATTTGGGAGAATGGATTGGGGCTACATCCATATTCAAGCTGTTGATATTGCAAACTTTGAAGCTAGGATGAAAGCCATGACAAAACCTACATATACTGCAATAGTCCAACATGCAAGCAAGGGAAAACCTACAATTGTCTACGTTCCCGCGAGGAAGCATGCACGCTTGACTTATGTAGATATGATGCCTAATTCTAACATGAACAAAGAAGACACACCCATGTTTTTGCTACGATCTGCAGAAGAGCAGGAGCCTTTCGCGGACAAGATCAATGAACCTTTCTTTGAAAGAGACCTTTGAAGTATGGTGTAGGCTACTTGCATGATGGATTGAGCGATACTGGTCAGGAAATAGTGAAGACATTATTTGAAACTAGATGGATTCAAGTACGTGTAATAAACAGAACAATGTGTTGGGAAGTACCACTATCTGCACATTTAGTGGTGGTTGCGGGAACGCAAATGTATGACGGTAGGGAAAATAAGCACACTGATTATCCAATTACTGATTTGTTATAGATGGGTCATGCCAGTCGACCTCTTGTAGATAGCTCTGGGAAGTGTATCATCCTTTGTCATGCACCACGCAAGGACTATTACAAGGTTCTTATATGATGCATTCCCAATTGAAAGCCATTTGCAACACTATCTCTATGACAATTTAAATGCTAAGGTGGTCGATGGAGTTATTCAGAACAAGCAGGATGTTGTAGATTACCTAACATGGAACTTCATGTATAGAAGGCTGATGCAGAATCTAAATTACTACAATCTGCAGGGTTTTAGTCACAGTCATCTGTCTGACCACCTCTCAGAGCTCGTGGAGAATGATATCAGTGACTTGGAGGCAAGAAAATGTGTTGCTGTTGAGGATGACTTTTTACTTTCACCTTTGAATCTTGGAATGATAGATTCATATTATCATTCAGTTACAAGACAATAGAGCAATTTAGCTCTTCCTTCACCTCCAAAACGAAGTTGAAGGGCTTGCTGGAAATATTGGCTTCTGTGTCGGAGTATGAACAGTTGCCGATAAGACCAAGTGAGGAGGAGTTAACAAGAAGGTTGATTAATCACCAGCGTTTCTCCTTTAAGAATCCTAAATACATAGATCCTCACGTTAAGGCTAATTCTCTTTTACAAGCCTATTTCTCTAGGCAAGTGATGGGTGGAAATCTTGCTTCTGACCAGCAACAAGTGCTTCTTTATGCTATTAGGCTGCTTCAGGCAATGTTTGATGTTGTTTCCAGCAATGGATGGCTTAGTCTAGCACTGCTAGCAATAGAGGTGAGCCAGGTGGTGACATAGGGAAGATGGGAACGTGACTCGACGGTTCTCTAGCTTCCACATTTCAAGATGAGAAGCATGACGGGCACTGACCTACAGGCCGGATACCACATGCGTAACAGTTATCATGATTATCATATAACCGTTATTTTCTATAATATGACTCTAACATGACTGAAAGGACACCTGCACGCAGAAAAAGGCCCAAATATAGAAATATGCAATGATCCAACACCCCCCCCCCACACACACACATATATATAAGCGAGCCGACAAGGCCGCAACAATATCATAAGTGTCATAAAATCGGCAGGGCTATCAGGAGAATATCAAAACCCAAATCAAGGCCGACAAGGCCAGACATAATATCTACATACCCCACTATGTCCATGAGCCTCTAAAAGTGTGCATGTACAAGCGCAAAGGTCGGGACAGGGCCCCGATATACCCATAACATATAAACATATATCATAATAACATAACTATACCAAAAGATAGCAAGCCCGGAGTAATGGTACTTGCTGACACTGCTGAAACTAGAAGTCCTACTGTGGTGGAGGTCTTCCGCTACGCCTCTCAGGACCTGCAGCACGAAATGCAGGGTCCCCTGCAATGGGACGTTAATACTAATAAAAGTACTGAGTATGTAAAGCAGGAATCAATAACATAAGTAAGACAGAAATATAAAAAAGATAGAAGTAACCTGAGCCATCTGAGAACGTACAATATGCAATGCATGAGTTTCAAAATCTTATGCAAGTATATGCATATAGTGTTATCATCGTGTCATCATCATATTATCATCATCCCACGTTCGGGATATCATCTTAACATGCCCATTGCAGTGGTATACACATCTACGTGCATGGCCGGCCGACTATAGCGCGGTGCATATATATATATATATATATAATGCATGAGGATTCAATGATCTGACATTGGGCATCTCGGAGTGACGTAAGGTCGGTAACTTCCGAATGAATTATGGAATTCGTATCGAATCCAAGGACATAACTTAATGATGATAAATATGATAATATTTCAAGAATCAATCAAATAATTAAGGCATTTAAATTTGAAGCACAAAGCATAAGAATAGAGTGAATAGTTATGAAACGCTCGTGTTCATGTTCTAGGTGGATTCGTGCCAAAGAAAGAGGAAAACAAAATTTTACATACCTTAAATCGCCTATCCGCTACTTGGAAGGAATTCCTTATTCCCAAGCCCGCTCGTCCCTTGACCCTACATGGCGATATATGACCTTAGTTAAGCCTTAATTGATCATGTATACCAATGCATTTATATAATGTATCTTTGAGACTACTTGGGGTTAAGGGAATTTGGGCAGTATTTCCTTTAAATCCTCTACTTCCACTAATGTTCCCGAACGACTCCCCAAATGCCAATAATAATGTCAACAATAACATAATCAAGAGATTACATTCAAAACTAGACTTAATTCTACCCAAACTTCATTTTGAATTCCATCGATAGCCAACAACTATCACACCATACTTTATGATCTTTCTTTCACAGCTATTTTCACATTTGGGACTTGCTAAGCCTTTTTATCAACTCAACATAAGAAATAAAGTGAGAACCATACCTTATATCTTGAAGAACTTCACTTCACACAATTCACTCTAAAACTTATCAGCCACAACTTCAACTAGAAGTAAGAACAAGCTCATTCCATAGACTTGTTAAAGATTTCTAAGCTTGATCTTTACTTGAAATAATTTAAGATGTTTATGGAGAATTTGGGAGGGCTGACAGAACTTGAAAGGTCTAGAAAAATCTAGTCTTAGAGGAAAAATATGACTTCAAGTCGTGGCCTATTCTATTTATAGTAATCAAATAATTTTCCACCGCCTTACAATCGACGAGAAGCTCGACGGAACCGTCGTTGTTCGATGGTCCGTCGACTTGCAACCGGCGAGTGACGGAAGCCTCTGATTCTCAAAAGGCAGGTCAACGGTCCATCGATCAATCGATGGTTTGTCGACCATCTCGTCGAGTTACACTGCCCAGTGCCTTCTTCTGTTGTTGATTCACTTAACCTCTAATCCTTTTTAAATACTTTTCATATGTTACCCATGAACTTATACCTTTGTATACATGAAATAACATCTCGAACAATAGTTTTAATCCCTTAACAAGAGTTCATCATGGCTTGCACCTCCCGTAACTCAAAGATACCGTTATTTTACGAGTATATAATACAAGGTACGAGACATGCCAGCTTTTCGAAAGGCTAGATGGAACGCCCCCCCCCCCCCCCCAAAGAACATTCGTCCTCTAATGTTTTAGAGAACGTGATGTATACTTGTTTATGCACATTTCTATGGATATTTTGGCATTGTTTCTTCTGTAAATAGGTACCACCAACGCCTGCATACAGCAAACCCAATCTACATGCCATACAGGAAACCGTACTTGACAACACGGAATCATTCAATAACATAATAACATTTCCCATCACATTGCCTCCTGGAAGGTTCAAGTATGACTTTTACCTTGCAAGCCATTTATTGATAAGGCGGAACCCTATAAAGTTCCTTCTGGAATAGCATCATCTACAATATAGAGCAAGAGTTACATTTAGATCTTAGCATACTTGTTTCAGGTAACGTCATTAAGGGAGATGAAGGAATGTTTAATTATGAGTACCTTTAACTGGGAATAAGTGACGATATTTGGATTTCATTTCTGTCTCAGCTTCCCATGTCATCTCTTCCTTATCCCTGCTTCTCCACAGAACCTTTACCTAAGCCACATCTTTGGTTCTAAGTCTGCAGACCTATCTGTCGAGGATGGCAATAGGTTCTTCTTCGTAGGATAGATTCTCCGTTACTTGTATATCATTAACAGGTACGATTCTGGAGGGGTCTCCGATACATTTCCTCAACATGGATACATGGAAGACTGGATGGACTGTTTGTAGTTCAGATGGCAACTTCAGTTCATAAGCTACCTGGCCTACTCATCGGACGATCTTATAAGGTTCGATATGTCGGGAACTGAGTTTCCCTTTCTTACCAAACCTCATTACGCCCTTCATAGGTGATTTTTTCAGAAACACCCAATCACCTACCTCAAATTCCAATTCTCATCGTCGTACATCTGGATAAGATTTCTGGCGACTCTGAGTTGTGTTGACACCTAATTTTAACCTCATAAAAGGCATATTTTAATTTTCAAAGTTCCCGAGTCCAAGACGGAGTAAGGTTGCCCTTAAAAAAAAATCAAAAATTCAAAAATCTCGAGAAAATTGCAGAAACTGGCATCTTAATTATTATTTCATAAAAATTGACGATTGCAAGAAAAATACAAGTTATTTACTTTCATAAATATAATTTGAAATGAAGATACGTATCCCGCTCTATCTAGCTCGAAAAAATTGTTAATTGAAACAACGTACGAATTACGACTCATTTTGATCGCATTTTTCACATTTCTAAATATTATCCGGAACCATGTCAATATTGGGCTCATATTAACGCTCGTATTTTAAAACGACGTATTATAAATTTTGTTACCGTCAAAAATCATTTTACAAAAAGGGTTTTAGACGAATACGTTTTAAAAAGAAGATGTATTTATTTTTAAAAGTCAGGTACAAGGTTTGGAAAAGGTCTTTCATTTAAACTGGGGGTTCATTTTAAATACTTTAAAATTTTCGGACGGGGGAGGGGGGGGGGGGATTTATATTAAAAGGGGGAGTGAAAAGTTTAATAAAATAACTTTTCACCCCCCCCCCCCCCCCAAAAAAAAAATTTCCTCATTTCGACCTGAGCCCTTCTTTTTTCTTCTCAGGCGAAAATGGCGAACTTTCTAGGGTTTGATTAGCGATCAAATTTGCGGAGTTTCATGGCTTTTTTACGCCGGATTTTTGAGGGCTTTTGTCCTCTACCATGTTTCCTCATGATTGCTAGGTTTATTTTTGCGTAATTAGTATTTTTTAATCTCAAATTTGACTCGTATATTGGGATGTTGCTCGATTCCTTCATGTGTGTGGTTTCCATGGGCGGAGCCTCAAGCTCTTGGCCATCTTGTACACCACACACAATAAAGTGATGGGCCCAGGGATAATTTCCCATGAGTCCGTTCAATTCGAGTACTATTTTGGGGATTCTATCCTATTTTAGTACTATTGTACCATTGGAACGTACTGGTTTTTGTTTTATTGGTGACTAAGCGTACTATCCTAGGATTTTTTATTTTATTGGATTTTATTTGAATTTTTAGGGTACAGTTAGTTGGATTCTTCGTTGTATTATGTGATTTATCTAAAATTGTGATTGGAAATAGTACGAATTGGTACAATTTTGAGAAAATTCCTTTTGTCCTATCTGATTTTGAGAATCATTTAGGGATATTTTGGAACTAGGGGGAAAATCTGTTTTGGGGGAACACCTAGAACTTTCCATTTTGGTCTTTAGGGTTCTCATTTGTGTCCTATAAATATCTAGTGTTCATGACTAGTAAAAGATCCCCAACTTTTCATTCCCCATGGCTAAGGATGAAATTTTTTAAGTTTCTATACTAGCTTTACACATATTAATATACTACCCCCCTATACAAATATAATACTACTTAATATACATTATAATCATATCAATATACTACAAGACCATATAAAAACACTACTATTTTTTGGAAAAATCTCAGAGTTAAGGGTTGTTTAAAGGTTTTTGTTTTTTGGTGTTTGAAGTTTGAAGATTCAATCCCCATTTTGATCCTTAGGTTTCTCAACAAAAAGGTAATACTACTAGTCTAGCCTACTTTACTCTAATTCTAGCCTATATTGTTAATTGTATTGTTTGAATCATGTTGTGCTATTTTAGCTTTTGAAACTGTTTAGATGTGTAAAATGAGATAATGGAGTTGTTTGAATGTTTCTAATGCTGATTAATATAGTTTAGAACTAAAAATGGCTATTTGATTATCGAAGAGTTATTTGAAACTCTGCTTACTGTTCTATTGGTTTTTTTTAGACTATGGAAGCTTGGACTTGTAGATTCTGAGTTATAGTATGGTTATGAGTGATGGCATGATGTTGTTTGAAGGATTTTTTTTGCTTTGGAAATAGCTTTAGATAGGTGACAGAGTCTGTTTGGTGTTGAGTTTATAGTTTCATTTGTTTTTCCTCTTTGTTTTTGTATCTGGAATTGATTCTATACCTTAAGGTAGTTGTTAGTTTGTTTTCTTGATGTGGTTTAAGGTGTTTGATGTCTTGACATGGTCCTAAAATGAATGAGGGGTCTGTTTTAGTTTGATGATTATGTCCATCATTTTCTTGTTGTCAAGTTGCTAAAAATCTGATACATGATAGGGTAAATGACCTCTAACTTGACTTGTAGACTGTGCATCCTCATTTATGTGAAAAAATGATTTCAAAACCTTAAGTCACTAACTAGAAGTTAGCTTGTAAACCTGAAACTTTGGAAATCTGTTACATGTTCATTTTTTTATTTGAAACTGAAAACTAAGTAGCTTGTTGACCTTATCAACTTGACTGAGCAAGTTTAAGAAGATGGAAAACTGATTTGGAATGTAGTTTGTAAGGTTTTTGAAATCACAAAGTTGCTATTGTAAGATTTTTGAAATCACAAAGTTGCTATTGTAAGGCTGGTTGCCAAATTAAAACCTGTTTGGCTAAAATGAAGTACTAATCAGCTCTTATAGGCTTATGTGTGTTATTTGAAGTTTTTAGAGTTGAAGATATAAAACAGGTTGGAAAGTTCCTTTATTTTGACATTTACTATGTTTTGAAGACCCCTTAAGTCAAATAAGTTTGAATAAATGAATCCAGTGTGAAGAAATAAGCAAAAAGGTCCAAGTTAGTGTTATATCTGTCGTGAAATTTCAGAATTTATAAAAGTTGATTTTCATCTTCCTTTGTACATCTTAAGTATGTAACTTGCTTCCCTTTTATAACCAAGTTCTTACCTAGATCATTTAGCCAACTATTTGCCTAAAAAAATGGCTTACCTTGAATTTGCATAACTAGGCATCTGAGAATAGAAAAATAGCTCTAAAACAGAAAGAACCTTATAAAGCCTTAGTTTAATCTCTCTTCACTTATGAATAGTCTAAAATTTGAACCTAATCATTTTGTCATTACATCACTTGCTATGTGCTCATTCCATTACGTTAAAATAGGATCATCTACCTTATGTGAGTTCTTATCTTTGAATTCTTTGTGGACTGACACAATTCTGTGGAAAATTTTGAGATATGTGACTTGATATGGAAAACTTGTTTGCAGTTTGCTTTCTTGACCATGCAGTGTTCATTTAAGTGTTTTGTAGGGTCATGATGGTTCATTTAGGATAAGAACTTGCCTCTGAGTGTTACTATTTACTCCAACTCATAGTTTGACACCTTTCTAGACTTATTACTTGAAAACTGAGACTGTCATTAACCAAATATGGTCTTTAAGGATTAAAAGTTGTATAGATGAACCTGTCTTTTATCTTGGAGTGATGAACTGTGGTTATGTGCTTCCTTGTAACTTGCAATTTATTTGTCTTCTTGAATCTGGAATTTCAAAACTAAATGGAGTTTGCTTTCTGTGTCAAAATTGTTTATGTGTGACCTTTTGCTAAAATGTTGCAATGCAACTTAGAATAAGCTATTGAATTTGAGATATTAGATCCTATCTTGCTTGTCTATGTGTGCTAGGCTAGCTAAGTTACTCAAAAATGTGAAAAATGATCTTTCTTGAATTGGTTTAGTGAATTCTGAGCCTGTTTGGGTTGGATGCTTGTTTAAAATAAGGACTTAAAGAGTTGTAGGTTGTCTTGCTAATCTCTGAAGAGTTTAATTATTTTGAACCCATTGTGTACTTGTTGATCATGTTTCTGGGGACAGTTAGAAGGGATAGGAGGTGGGAAATGTAAAGGACTTGATTGGAATAAGAGGAACTGGGAATTGGCTAATGAATTGGTGGTTTGGTCTTGCTTATGAGTTCTAAATCACTATCTTGTGTCATGTTAATCATTTGGTTTTAGCATCTATGTGGTTTACCTTTTGGGACCTGTGTGTCCATAATGATTTTTTATCATAGTCTGCTGGATTTCTGATTTGATGTGGTCATCTAAAGCTAAGTAAATATAGTCTAAAACAAGATTGAAACTGTGTAGAAAGACTAAGTGTGGTACTTGTTCTGTGATTCCCCACCCTTTGTTTTCCATATGAGAAATTTGAGAATGTCTCTTATGTTATGTTGCCCCTATCTGCTTGATTCAAACTGAACTATGCATAATGTATTGCACCTATGAATAGTATCATGCTCCTTTTTAGGCTCGCTTTGGATTCCCTGAACTGCTAGTGCCTCTGTTTAAAATTTCCTTTTAGTTATAACTGGCTCTGATTACTAAATATACCGACTTGATCTCTATTTTGTACCTTTGGCTCATCTGTGTGATTCTAGGAGTAAAACTGAGTTAAACTATCATTTGAAGATTTTACCAATGTCCTTATAAGACCTGATGTTGTTAGAGACACTTTGTGATTTGCAGTTAAACCTTTGCTTGGAAAATTCTGAACTTGAACTTATTTTGACCTTAACCAATGAAACTGGAGAATCTGGAATTACTAGAACCTACTGCTTGTATCATTTGAGCATTTTAATCATGTGATAGGTTAAAAAACTAGGTTGACATGGATTCCTACACTTATGATTGCTCTGTGATATCATGTTTTGGTAATCAAAGATTAAAAAATGAACTTGACATTAGTTTAATCTTGGAATAGCTCTAAAAACACACTCCTGTCAACTTGATCCTCTTACCTTACCTTATTTGCTTGGATTTCTTGAAATTGGAAATATAGTTTGATGTTCATACCCTTTCCTTGCTTATTTCTTTGGCTTCACTGACACTCCCTTATCTCATCTTTTCTCTATGCTATTGTTTTCCCCCTATCATTTGGACTCTTATCTGTTTTATATATATAAAACTGTTGCTTGTGAGATTTCTTAACAGTAGCTTTGCCTTGTTTGTTTTATAGATCTGAAACCTTGTCTAGATCATTTCCCATTTTAACATACTTGAGCTTGTGTGCTAACTGTTTAGAGTTAGTTATACCTTAGATTTGACTCTTGACTCAGGATAAGAACTCATAAGACATTTTGATCTTAGTTAGACCCAAATTGAACTTGCTATGTGGCTGTTTGATATCACCTAGTTATTAAGGTTTTGAATACCTCACAAAATTGGCATTGTTGATTCTCTTGGGATTTTGCCTTAGCTTATGTTTGGGAAACCCATCTGTGTATCATTTTAAGACCTGCCAACCTCTTTCCATTTCTATAAAAAATGCAACTTAGGATTTTGGCTTTGGGATTCAGTTTGGACCTGTGGCTGCATAAATGTCTTTTAAAAGCCTGTTGAGTGCACATTTTGGAAATTCTAAAAACTAAAAATCACATTGAGAGTAAACTGTTGCTGTTTCACTTCTTATTTAAATTTGCAACATAGTTAATGTGATAATGCATCTCTATGCTACTCCTTTGCATTAACACCTCTAAAAAATGCTTTTGAACTTGGTTCATGTGTAGCTTGTTTGCTTGAGATCGCTTGGTTTTCCTTTTGTGCTAGATGAATTATTCCATGACACTCTTGTTTTGAACATGTTGGAGACTGGCCTTGAAACTGTGAATTGTAGTAAACTTTGTGATTGTTTGTTAGTCCTAATTAGCAGCTGTAAACCTTTAAGTTTGGAGTCATGGTATACTTGAGCTTTTTCTGTGTGATATAAGTAGGGTGCTTGAAGGTTGATAGTTGTTGAATACCTACCATTAGTGTCTATGGAGGGTATGCCCTTTAAAGGGTTTTGCTCTCCATATGAGATATATTAGGGGTATATCGTATATATCATAGTTTGGTACATAGAAATTTTTTGAGAAAAAAGAATGGCTTGGGCCTGTTTCTTGTGATTGGGCCTGTTATACGTGTCTCTGAAACTTGAGTCCTCTTTATTTGTCTAAATTATGCCTATGCGATTCATTATTATAAGGGCTTGGCCCAATGATGTTGTAATTCAATTTTTGGCTTTGTAATAATTTAATTCTTGTACTTAGTTTAATTCACGGATGTATTCTAATGTCATTCATACCCTTTTTGCACACTTTGTCCATCCAACCCGTTGGTGGGTCTCAACGAGGCCCACTAACACTTTAGATCGAGTCTACCAACCTTGGAGCAAAAAAAAATGGAGCATACGCTTGGATCGCGAGGACAACATTTATATTCTTCTATTGGGCTTGGTCGGCCCAATTACTCATCCTTATTTTATGCAATTTCAATTTTACTTGTGTATTTATTTACAAATTGGAACTTTTAGAATTGTCCCCATTTAAAGACGTAAAAAATTCAATTTTCTATATTGTACAAAATTGATTTTTGAAAAAAAAAAAAAAATAACTCACGATTTTAAAATAAAGGACGGACTGATTAAGTATAAATTAGATTGGAAAAGATCAGTTTTAAATATTTTGGGATGGATTGGAACATTATTAAAACCCGTGGACTATTGACCTGCACTGGACTGATTTAGATTCTTTTGGACCATTTTGGACTGTTTAAAGACTTGGACTATAAAATATAAAAAGACTAAAATTGGACTAAAAAAATGCTAAATTAAACACGCCAAAAAAATGATTTTTCTACACTTAAAAATCTTTTAAAGCCTAAAAACTTAAAACGGGTGGGCTTACGTGGTGTTCTACTTAGGTTAAAGGCCTTCGAGAGTTAACCTAGGTGTTCTAGTCCGAAACCCAACGCCTAATTTCGGGCAAAAATCTACCATTTTCATTTCTTGAAAAATGTGATATTTTGCATGAATGACTAACTTTTATTTGCGGAAATGTAGACAAAAAACAGTTTTATCACAAATAGTTTATATTTGCAAAAAAATACACTATTAGAACCCATAGGTCAACCGTATTTTACGGATTCTTAATACTGGGGTACCTAACACCTTCCCCGGGAGATCCCCAGAACCCTTACCTGAACTTTAGTTAGATTAGGAGTCTTTTAAAATTGACCGTTTTAAATGAACCCTTTTCAAACTAGTTTTCCTAATTTCCTAAAAATTAGGTGGAGACTCTAAAATAATATTCATTTAGAGTATCATCCACGTAGGAGTATATTTTTTCCTTTTTCCCAGTACGCCTGACAACCGTACTTCCCGGGATACTTTTCTTTTCAAATGAAGCAAGTGCAAATACGAATCGGAAAAAATCGAACCGCTATAAGCTGTACGTAACCGTTCCTAAATAAGCTTTACCTTTTCAATAGCCTGATGAACAAGATCTGGCCCAAACAAACTTGCTTCTCCGACTTCAAACCAACCAACAGGAGATTTGGACTTCCTACCATAAAGAGCCTCATACGGAGCTATTTTGATGCTGGCATGATAGCTATTATTAAAGGAAAACTCTATAAGAGGCAAATGATCATCCCAGCTTCCTTGGAAATCTAATACACAGGCCCGTAGCATATCTTTCAAAGTCTGAATAGTCCGTTCAGCTTGACCGTGTGTCTGCGGATGGAAGGCTGTGCTAAGATTTACTTGAGTACCAAGACTTTTCTGAAAAGATTTCCAGAAATTTGCCATAAACTGAGCGCCTCTATCAGAAATAATAGACACAGGAATACCATGGAGACGCACAATTTCCTTAAAGTACAGCTTGGCATAATCCTCAGCAGTATAAGTAGTCCTTACTGAAAAGAAATAGGCTGATTTGGTTAACCTGTACGATCACCCAAATAGAATCAAATTTACGATGAGAACGGGGCAATCCCATAATGAAATCCATATTGATCACTTCCCATTTCCAAGCCGGAATCTCCATTTCCTGTAATAGACCACTAGGTTTCTGGTGTTCAATCTTTACCTATTGGCAAGTGGGGCATTGAGCTACAAAGCTCGCAATATCTTTCTTCATATCGTTCCACCCATAGAAACCCTTAAGGTCGTGATACATCTTTGTGGAGCCAGGATGAATGGAATACCGGGAATAATGGAATTCTGACATAATTTTGTCCCTAATTTCGGTTACATTTGGAACACACAAACGACCTCGATGTTTAAGAACCCCATCTGAATTGAGTTCAAAGGCTGAAATCCGGTTCTCTTTGAACTCCCTCTTTGATATTGACTAGTGACTGGATCCTCATACCGCTGAGCCTTCACTTCTGAGACAAGAGTCGATTGAGATATATTCTGTAGGGCAACACCAGCATATTCTAAATCTAATAAGCGAATTCCTAGATTTGCTAGGCCATGAAGTTCTCTAATCATTTCCAGCTTTTCAGCTAGCACATACAATAGGCTACCCATCGACTTGCGACTTAGTGCATCAGCAACAAGATTGTCTTTGCCAGGATGATATAAGATATCGGTATCATGATCTTTCAGCAATTCGAGCCATCTTCGTTGCCTTAAGTTCTACTCTTTCTGATTGAATATATATTGAAGGCTTTTATGATCTGTATAAATATCAACATGAACTCCATATAAGTAATGCCGCCATATCTTCAAAGCGTAAATTACTACCGCTAACTCAAGATCATAGGTTGGATAATTTTGCTCATGTTTCCGCAACTGCCTGGAGGCATAAGCGATTACCTTAGCATTTTGCATTAATACACATCCCAACCATGTGCGTGAGATATCACAATATACTGTATAACCCTCAGTGCCTTCTGGAAAGGTGAGAACAGGAGCGGATGTCAACTTGTCTTTCAGTTTCTGAAAACTCTGCTCACAAGCTTCTGACCATTGAAACTTGGTTGCTTTCTGACTTAATTTTGTCAGTGGAGTTGCTATAGAAGAGAATCCTTCTACAAATCTCCGATAATATCCCGCAAGGCCCAAGAAACTTCGAACTTTTGAGGCTGTTATTGGCCTAGGCCAATTCTTAACGGCTTCGATCTTCCGATTATCAACCTTAATACCTTCATCAGACACAATATGGCCTAGAAAAGCTACTGAAGTTAGCCAAAATTCACATTTGGAGAACTTTGCATAAAGCCTTTGATCTCGCAATGTTTGCAACACATTCCGAAAGTGATCGGCATGTTCTGCTTTAGAACGAGAATATACCAGGATATCGTCAATGAATACAATAAAAAAGACATTCAAGAAGGGCCGAAATACAATATTCGTTAGCTCCATGAATGCCGCTGGAGCATTTGTCAATCCAAAGGACATAACTAAGAATTCAAAATGCCTATATCTCGTTCGAAAAGCTGTCTTGGGAATATCTTCCCCTTTTATACGTAACTGGTGATACCCTGACCTCAAGTCAATCTTCGAGAAACATTTGGCACCCTGCAGCTGATCAAACAAATCATCAATTCTGGGCAATGGATATTTATTCTTGATAGTCACCTTATTTAGTTGTCGGTAGTCAATACACATTCTTAGTGAGCCATCCTTCTTGCGCACAAATACTATCGGCGCTCCCCACGAAGAAGTACTGGGCCTAATGAAGCCCTTGTCTAGCAAGCCCTACAATTGCACCTTCAATTCCTGCAATTCAGCAGGGGACATATGATACGGAGGAATAGAGATGGGCTGAGTGCCCGGATACACATCAATCGCAAATTCGATTTCCCTTTCAGGAGGAAGACATGGTAATTCATCGGGGAATATATCCTGAAATTCATTAACTATTGATACGGACTGTAAAGCTAGTGGTTCGGCTTCAGTACTCCTAACTCAAACCAAATGATAGATATAGCCTTTAGAAATCATCTTCTGCACCTTAAGATAGAAAATAAACCTACCCTTTGGTGCTAGAGTGTTACCCTTCCATTTAAGAATTGGTTCGCTCGGAAACTGAAATTTCACAGTTTTGGACCAACATCCAACATCGGCATAGCAAGAAGCTAGCCAATCCATACCCATAATAGCATTGAAGTCCACCATTTCTAATTCTACTAAATCAGTAAGAGTTTCGTGGCCACATATCGTAACCACACACTGGCGATAAATTCGTCTTGCAATAACAGGTTCCCCAACGGGGGTAGAAACTGAGAAAGGCTTAGATAATGATTCTGGCTTAATACCAAACTTATCAGAAACATATGGAGTAATGTAAGATAGTGTGGATCCTGGATGAATCAATGCATAAACATGTGGATCCTGGATGAATCAATGCATAAACATCGTAAGAACATATGGATAAAATACATGTCATAACATCTGGGAAGACTTAAGATCCTGCCGCCCTATGAGTGCATAAATACGGTTCTGACTGCTGCCTGAACCTGATGTCTGACCTCTGCCCCTACCTCTGCTCCTACCTCTACTTGCTGGGGCTGAATAAGAACCTTGCCCATGAGGGCGAACAGAAGATAAAGAGCCTGCGACCGAACTCCGTCGACCGAGCCGGCCACCTTCTACAATGGGCCGCATGTAAGGTCCCGCATACCATGACCTGGCCGCCCATAGGAGAGCACCCCCATACCCCCGACGGCACCGGCCGAGGGCCTCTCATCGCATTGGTCACAACAGGGCAATGGAGGCCTTGCCTGACTAGACTCTCTCCTATAGGAAGGAGCTGGCGCCCTTGAACTCTGACTCAGTCCAGAATAAACGGATCAGTCATAGTGCTGCCCTTGAAAATGAGAAGGTGCACTGACTACTGAAGGGGCTGATCGTCTAGAAGATAAGGCCTATAACCTCCCTGACAATCACCTGAATAACCTGCGGACCTTGCCCTCTTATGACGACCCCTATCCGAGTCTTGCTCGACCCACTGTTGACGCTCAAGATCCTCTAAATTCTCAGCATATGCCTGAATACAAAGCAATATCCATGCAATCGTGAAGTAAGGCCGTCATATAATCCTTAAACAGGTGGGGCCCAAGCCCAGTCACAAAACGATGTACTCTATCTTCCATTTCAGCCACAATTTCCTAAGCATATCTGGCCAAAAAGTTAAACTTCAAAATATATTCTCGAACACTCATATTATTCTGGCGAAGCGATAGAAACTCATCAACCTTGGCCCTGCGAATCTCAGCGGGCAAATAATGAGCTAAAAAAGCCCTGATGAACTCAGACCATACTGCTGGAGGTGCATTCTGCCCTCTCGACTATCGCCTGGATTCATACCATACTGCTGCCACATCCACAACCTATAAGAAGCTAACTCTACTGATTCTGTATAAGAGGCATGCATTACCCTTAAAACGCGGCCCATTCGATCTATAAAGTCCTGGGGATCGTCCTTCGGGTTTGACTCCGTGAAGACCGAGGGATCCAGATTAAGAAAATCACGAACGCGGAAACTGACAGCCATGTCCGGAAGGTCAGCCCGCCGCTGAGTCTGAGCGGCTACTAATCTGGTCAATAACTGGATTGTATCTCGCTACAGTAGGGGGAGGAGCTGGAGGCTGAGGAGCCGGAGGGACTGGAGCCCTATCATGCTCTTCTGCAACTGGGGAAATAGAGGTAGCATGCGAGGGAGTGGCGCTCTGAGCCTCTCTATGTCCTAACTCAGCCGGGGGTACTCGGCTCGGGCCTTCCCCAGTATTTTGCTGACTTTATTCTTTCTAGGAGGCATCGCTGAAAATTAAATAGGGTAAAAAAAATTAGATAGTTGCATTCTTAACTTCGCTCAATCGCATGATCTAGATCATGAAGAAAAGTGTCTTCCTAAATGCCCTGTAGCCTCCTAGCTATAGATATGGTGCACGACATACCGATAACCAGGACTCTACCAGACGCGGCTCATAGACATCCCTAGGACTGACCTGCTCTGATACCAAGTTTGTCACACCTCGACGAGGAGCATGACGGGCACCGACCTACAGGACGAATACTACCTGGTGTAACAGTTACAATGATTATCATATAACCGTTAGTCGATATAATATGACTCTAACATGACTGAAAGGGCACCTGCATGCAGAAAAATGCCCAAATATAGAAATATGCAATGATCCAACATCTATATATAAGCGAGCCGACAAGGCCGCAACAATATCATAAGTGTAATAAAGCCGGCAGGGCTATAATATTAAATCTATGTCCTAAAACTTGAACTATGCAAGTTTAAGGAAAGAAATAGTAATGAAGGGGGAAATAAAGAAAGGAAAAAAAGAGAAAAAGACGTGTATAATGAATTTGTTTGTTGAACTTGAAAAAAAAATGTCTGATAAAGTGGAGAGAAATAAAAAACACAAAATGAAAAATTGGGAAAAGATAAAAAGATCCAAACGGAAAGTAGCAGATGTTTACGATGGAATCTTGAACTTGCCATGGGTGCATATTGAACACAACAGAGCCAAATTTTTAAAAGGGAAAAGGGTCAAAAATACCCCTCTACTTTGGAAAAAGGGCTAACAATATCCTCCAAACTTATTTTGGGTCAAAAAATACTCCTTCCGTCCTTAAAGTTTTCAAATATACCCCTGTCTTGACAGAAATTATCCCCCAAAATAACCAGAAATCATTTTTTAAATCCGCTCCATCATTTAAACCCGACCCAACTAAATAATAACCCATAAGATCCCCTTGTTCCCCCAATACGTAGGTTTGAAGTTTGAGGGAATTAGGGGAATAAGGGGATCTTATAGGTTATTATTTAGTTGGGTCGGGTTTAAATGATGGAGCGGGTTTAAAAAAATGATTTGGGGTTATTTTGGGGGATAATTTCCATCAAGACAGGGGTATATTTGAAAACTTTAAGGACGGGAGGGGTATTTTTGACCCAAAATAAGTTCGGAGGATATTTTTAGCCCTTTTTCCAAAGTAGAGGGGTATTTTTGACCCTTTTCCCTTTTTAAAAATTAGCATAAAAGATCTAAGGGAAAAGGGCCTGATTTACCCCTCTACTTTGGGAAAAGGTTCACATTTACCCCCCGTTATACTATCAGCCCACTTATACCCCTACCGTTACAATAGTTGAAACATTTGCCCCTATTTTTAACCCCCTCGTCCACCGTGGCCAATGGCTTTTTAAATAAATGCCACGGTGGAAATTCTATGCCACATAAGAGTCCATGTCACCCATATAATTAAATGGGTCCTAAAATTGAAAGAACCAAACGATGCTTCTTCTTCACCATCACCCATATATGTTCTTCTCTCCTCTTCCACCGCTTTTGTCTTGAAAAATGTCGAAAAATAGCTCCTCGTCGTAGTTAAGTGCCATTGTGGTTTGATAGCTACACTTAACTTCAAAAAACTCCTTCAAACCCTCGGAAGGAAGTTCTTTAAGTGTCCTAAGCCTAAGGTTAGTTATTGTTGTTATTCATATTTTGATTGGTAAAGTGCATTATTTAGGTGTTAATTTAATTTTAATTTTTTGGATGATTAATTCTTGTGGTTATTGGAAATGGAAGATAAGTATTTTCTGATACTCCATTGACTAAAGTCGTAGAGTTAGTGAATAGCTTTGGATGCTCTTAAGGTTGAAATAGACAATTTGAGGAAAGAAGTAGCCAAATTGGAGGCTATAAGTTATTCTCAAGTGATTAAAGTGTCAACTTTGGAAGACAAAGTAACAAAAATGTGGATGGTAATTATAGTTTCATTGGCACTTTTTGTGGGTTTCATTACGCTCCAATGATGAAATGATTGCCCTTACGAGACTAGTATTTATGTTTTTGGTGTAACTTGAAAAAATATTATCATGAAGTTGTTTTAAATGCCTTTGTTTGGATGAATGTAATTAAATTCCCTCGTTTGGATAAATTGTTGTTATAATATGTCCATTGTAAAACCTTCTTTTGGATGAAGCAATGTCTTACTTTTGCATAAAATTATTGTGTATGTTGTTCTTTTAGCAAATCGAACTAGTTAGGAAACTCGCAATGTTATCTAAAAATAGAAGAATCGGCTATCAAAGAGAACTCCAAATAACACTCTCATAATGTGCACACCAAGGGAAGTTGAAATTCAATGGCATACTGTCCAGTTAAGGTAAACAAAGTTGAACCATTGAAGTAGTATGCCTATATCTTTGTAACCAATTCTACATTGCTACTAGCAAATGGATTACTTATGGGAACAAATTCTTATCTTTGGCTCAAGTCTCTAGCACACTTTCACTTTCACCGTAAGCCCTTTTTCTCCCGTTGATAAAATAATTCAGTACATCCACATAAAATGAATAAATGTGACAACGTCTAGGCTTGTACAAAATCATTTTTTTGCACGGATTGCCCTTCGTTTGGGGTGGTCTTTAAATTTTGCCCTCAAATTTGTGGTCTTTAAATTTTGCCCTTCATAGTTTTGTGGTCTTTAAATTTTGCCCTTTGCTTGGAAAGATGAGCGAATACTTGAAGTTCTCGGGGTTCGAACCCCGCTCGTGCATAAAATAAAAATAATTTCGCAAGGCAGATCGGGGAGTGTATGCCGGATCCGCATACAATTTTTAAGAAAAAGTTAAAGTTATGTCGGATCCGGCATAACTAAAAGTCTGCCCTCAAGATTAAAAGTTCTTTTCCGGCGTACTTTTTAGTTAAACATAACTAAAAGTCTGCCGGAGGGGGCATACAAAATTGCTAACTACTTTGTATTGCCAGGTGATACGCTCAAATTACACCTATTAATGGTATAACGCGGACGTTGTCAAATATAGTAACCCAACAAGGTTGGGGTCGAATCCCACAGGGAATATGGTGTGAAAAGGTTACTAAAGTCGTAGATGCTAAGTTCTAGGTCTAATGTCTTAATCCGATGATTTTGGTAAAGATTGGTTTTTCTATAACTATTTGCTAATCTATTTATTTGGTGGAAGTTTATGGTAAAAGAAACTAAGGTTGTGTCCCCGTTAGATAGGGTGTATGATCATGGATGTTGCTCTTGATATACTTCTAATGGATCATAGAATGAATGCACTTAATCTCTATGTGAATCTCTACTATTTCCCAATAAATAAAGATTATATCTTTCTATGATTTTCCCAAATATAAGAAAGTGGTTATGAAGAATGATTAATCATGCCAAGTAAATTCTTCTTATTCCTAAGTGAATTTATTAAACAAAGTTTAATGCTTTGAGTTCTTGTTGTTTATTCTTACCAACCCTAATTATTTTCCCAAATAAATCAAGGGTTTGGGGCTTTAATTAATGTTTGCAACCATTAATTATGAATGAAGAATGAAGAATAAATAAACCCTAATGATCCATTATTTGTATATCACTCACAACCCAATCACAAATCACCCATCAATTGGGTTCACAACCCTAGTAAGGGGAATTAGCTACTCATGACAAAGAACAAGAAACAAGAAATTGAAGGATTCATAATTGCTTACTTTGAATAAAAGAAGAATTGAGAATAAATTGGATTGATGTTAGAACCTTCAAAAACTTGAGAGTATTGTATGTTCTCAGTCAAAACTAAAAATATGAGAACTGCCTACTAAAACCCTACAATGAACTATTTATATGTTTGGAAAAATAAACAAGTTACGATTTTGCACTTGATCCTGGTCATGATGAAATACGGTAAGTAAATCACTTTACGGACCGTAAAGTGGTTCGGCCCGTGTCGTCTTCTAAATTTCGTGAAATCTCAATCTTCTAAGATACGGACCGTAAAGTGGTTTACGGTCCGTAAGCCTCCTCGTCGTCTTTCGACCTTCCAAAAATCGACTTTCTCCCGCTTGCTCGACCGGTTAAATACGACATGGAATACGGACCGTAAACCGAAATACGGTCCGTAAACTCA
>NC_081347.1:57927441-58135384 GCF_029784015.1 Lycium ferocissimum
ATGCATTTCCATGATACATTGATATATGCATGGTTATGGCACTAATGATGATATGTGAGAGAGTGTAGCCTCCGAGGTCTTTGCGGAGAGGGTAAAAGAGAGATGAGTGTTTGTTGCCCGAGGTTTCTTGCGGGAACGATGGAGTGTCCGATGCCCGAGGTCTTTGCCGGGATCGTGAGAGTGTGCTCGTGATCCGAGGTTATATTCCGGAGCGAGTGGTACATGGACTTCGCGGGTCCCCCCATGGGTCATGATCGCCGAGACGTGGAGTTAAGCTCCGTCGGGACATGTTGTACAAAATCGCATATGCATTGCATTCATCCTCATACACATTATTGCATTGCATTATATCTTGGTTCTTGTTGATTGTTGTGATACTACCGTGTGTACCGATTCGGATTGATTATACTAAGACTTGGCACTGATTGGGTTTAGATGCTATAACATAAAAGATGACTTGTTCTGTGGATATGGATTCATATTGACTTGTACTTGTTGGTTTATATGTTTTTCTTGCTTGTTGCCTTTATATACGTTATCTAGTCTTAGTCGGCCTATGATACCTACGAGCCTAGTGTTGTGCTCATACTACTCTTGCTACACTCATACGGAGTGTAGAGTTATTTCGAGGTGATGTTCGGAGTCTCACGACCGTTTCGAGGCATTCGTCAAAGACGTTTGGGTGAGCTATTGCAACCCGAGTCTCTCCTTAGATTTTGTTGTTCTCTATCCTTAAGAAGTCGTATCGATTTAGTACGTATCTATTCAAATTGTAAACTTCTTAGAAGCTCTTGTATGAGTCTAGACCAGATTTTGGGAATTTCTTATAATAAAAGTATTTATTCCGCATGTTGTATCAAATTAAGGTAGTTATCTGAAGGGTTCGCCCACCAGGGAGGGTTAGTGTGGGTGCCCGCATGATCCATGATTTGGGTCGTGACATTTGTATATAAAAATAAGTTTTTAAATAAAACATGAATAAATATATCCTATTCTCGCATATTTTCTGACAAATTCTACAGGAAAAAGAGTACTGCAGAAGAATAGAAAAGAAACAAATTATCAAAGAAGTAAGCAAAGAATTCAATAGGTGCAACCACGAATTCATAAGTCATAACCGTGGAGTTTTACATATGGGCATCAAGAAAGAAGTTGCATAATCCCACACCCATCAAGTGTTGAAATTCACGGGTGTCACCGCCACTTTCATGCTCACACCCGTCAACTATGGGCATCAAGAAAGAAGTTGCAAGGCTTTCACCCGTCAACTATTGTTATACTCACACCCTTCAACTATGGGCATCAAGAAAGAAGTTGCAAGTCTTTCACCCATCAACTATTGTTATACTCTCACCCGTCAAGTAAGGTCACGGATGTGAGCACTACTTCAAGGAATGCACCCGTAGGGGGGAGACACTACATTTTCCTATAAATAGAAGCATTATTTTGCTTACAAATCATCCAAAAAATTACAAGACAAAGTGTTAATCTTGTTCTATTCTCTTTTCTTTCCCTTGTAGTAAAAATGTTTCTCCAAGTCTTTCAATATTTCTAGTTTCTTAAATTCATATCTTCTCTTTTCTAACTCCATAATGGAGTAATCTCTTTTTGTTGGGACAGTTGAAGAAACTTGGTGTAATGTTATATTATCTTATTTTAGTTATTCCTCGTCTTGATATTATTTAAGTGTCATACTTTGTGTTGGAATGATATGTTCTACTAATCATTATCGTTACTTAGTATATTTTGTGTTATGATTATAGTTATATTAATTTGTACTTCTAACAACGAGGGAAATTAATATACTATAATAATCACATAAAATATATATGTAATAATAATTTTTAGTCATCTATTATTCCAAATCTTTGAACTAGCTTCTTTTAATCCTAATTCTCACGGAGGGGTTACTTCAAGTTAAGTCTTAGGTTTAAATCTTTATCTTATCTCTTTCCGTCCTAATTCTCACGGAGGGACAGTCTCAAATAAGTTTATGATTTGAGGGATCTCTATCTTATTTCTTTCAATTCTAATTCTCACGGAGGGATTGTTTCAAATAAGTTTATTGATTTAAGGACTAATCGCAAGAGGTCTTTATTCCTCATAACACAAATCAAGTCTAGGAACTATTTCTACTGTTTTGTGGAATTTACTAAAAAAAAAAGGTTTTATTGTCATATATACACTAAGTGGATTCAACAACTCCCAACTCTCTCTTTTAAAATAATCTTTTGAAAGTTGTTTCTTTTGTTAAAGTAATTTACAAATTTAAGTCACTACTCTCCTTTCATCAATCTGATTCTCTCAAATAAAGATAAATACTACAAGTCTGTAGCATAGATTTTTCAATCTCTGTGGGAAGATATTTTAAACTATATTAGAATTTGACAGAGTACGAGCGAAATTTCCTATGCACTTTGGCATCATCAGTGCAACAACTTTTTTTATTATTGCCAAAAGTACGTTTTGCAACAATAATCAATACTATGGCAAAAAAAATTAAATTCTTTGGCAACAAAAAAATCATTTGCCAACAATAAAATTAAGTTGTTGCCAAATATAAAAAAATTTGTTGCGATTTCTATACTTTCTTGTAGTGAATGATCAACTATCATAAGTTGAGTGATTATCCAGGCCACTAACTCTAATATTGGAATTAGGATTGAAAAAGTATTTAAAAACATCAAATTTAGATACTTGTACCCTGTTGAAGTAAGAAACCATAGAATACACAAGGATTATCTTTATGAAAAGGGTCAAATACTCGTGTACTAACAAAAATAGTTTAAATGTATCTAACGTTATACTTTCAGTCCAAATATATCCTTCTCGTTAAACTTTCGGTCCAGATATACCCCTCCTATTACACTTTGGCCCAAATTTGCCCTTAATTTTGACGGAGGGACACGTGTCAAGCTCATAACCAAATGACTCATTCCCAATTTTAAATATCTGATTCCTTTAAAAACTCATCCATTTAACCCAACTCGTTTTCTTTTCTTTTCATCTTCTTCTCTTAAAAGCCAAATGCTGGTGGGAGCTTGTTCGGCGCAGCTGATACTTAGGCTCGAGAGGTGGAACACCTGGTAACTCCTTCTCTATCTCCTGCAAGTAAAACCATATTAACATTATAATGCTCTCCAATTTTGAAAAGACAACATATCATCACGAACTAAGCAAAAACTAGCTTGCAATTGAGCAATAAATAAGATATACTATAAGTCACCCTAGGTAACTTCTGAAAAGACATTCCACGGATTAGTTAACTTGCGACAATTTTTCCATAAATATTGATTTTGGGATGACCAAGATCATCTATGAGTCTTGCCGTATTGTGTCTCCGTTTTTTCCGGCGAACTCATCAAAGAAATTCAGATTTGGGTCCAAAAAGAAGAATAAGAAAATGAAAAGAAAAGAAAATGAAAATGAAAAGAAAAGAAAATGAATCGGGTCGGGTTAAACGGGTGAATTTCTAAAAGAATTGGGTATTTAAAATTGGGGATCAGTCATTTGATTAGGAGCTTGACATGTGTCCCTCCGTCAAAATTGAAGGCAAATTTGTGCCGAAGTATAATGGAAGACTATATTTGGACCAAACGTATAACGAGAGAGGTATATTTAAACCAAAAGTATAACGAAAACTATTTTTGATAGTACAGGGGTATATTTAACCCTTTTCCGTGATCTTTATTATAGAGATGAGATGTCGAAAGATAGAGATAGAATCGAGACAAATATTCTTTCTTCTATCTCTCATGTGAAATCCATCATCTTGAGTGCACAATGTGCTTGTCTCTCATGCAAATTAGAAAAAAGCAAAATAACAGAGTAGCTTCGATCGATAGGGTAAAGATATAAAGATGAGGAACAAGAGAAATATTTTTATTATCATTATTCTTTGCTTAAAAAATTAAGATAAATTATTCTCTTATATCTGTTTCATGTTTCCAGTACACTCAGGAGGACCAGTACAAAAGCAAGCTGCAATAATACATATTGGTACACATTTCGGAGGACATCTTGCGGGACAATCACTATCTTTCTTGCATTTGACATCCGTTCTTGAAGAACCATCACTTGTCAGGTAAATTGGTGGCTCGTCACATATACATTTTCCTCCCATACATGATAGAATTCCACGTTTGCAAGATGCAGGATCACAATCTTGTGCTCTTGTACACTTTTGAACTTGTCCCAACACCATATATGATGGTGAACCTGTGAATATACCATAAGAAATGTTAAAGAGACCAATAGTTAAATTCATTGACAGTATATAAAAATTAAGGGTGCATTTGGTACGAGGAACAATGTTTCCTGGAAAATAATTGATTTTCTTAATTATATATTTTTTGAATTTGGTAAGTAAACAAAAATATTGCTCCAAGAGAATTTATATACTATTCCCTCCGTTTCAATTTATGTGAACCCATTTGACTGGACACGACATTTAAGAAAGAGTGAAAGCTTTTGAAACTTGTGGTTCAAAATAAGTCTTGAATATTTGTGTGGATGTAAATCATTTCATAAAGTGAATTTGTTTTCAAATTAGGAAAGAGGTCATTCATTTTGGTACGGATTAAAAAAAAAAATAGGTTTACATAAATTGAAACAGAGAGAGTATAATTTAGTCAAACACTATGATAACGTAGATATGGTAGGTGGGGCGTAGAAGGGAGTTATGGGAGTGGGTTGGGGCATGGCTGGGGGCGGGGCAAAATTATGGAGAGAGACAATCACCATGAAACGACAGTTGTAATAAAATATGTGTATATGCCTTTGACTGATGAAATTGAAATTGCATGTTGACAGTTACAACTTTGTCCTATACCATTCATATATGAGACCAAATCATACAAACAGTTCTTTCTTCTTTCTACCTTCATTTTAGTCATAGGTCTATTTTTAACCACCACAAGAAAAACAGGAAACACTCTTATGAAAGAAGAGAGAAAATAGAGAAACCTTACCTAACAAAATGAACAAGAATATAAGAGAGAACAAAATGTGTGTTGCCTTCTCCATTTTTTATACAGCTATATCTTGATAATTTTTTTTTTTTAATTTGTATATGAATGCACTAGATGTCATGTGATAAATATAGGTGGTGTAACAAACAACTTACCTAACTGTTGCCCTCCAAAAATATTAAATCTTGAAGGTATATAGTAAGTAACATAAGGAAATTAATCAAGTTCTTTAGAAGGTGAGAATGGAAACAAATTTAGATTTACTTGAGCTTAATATTTTCATTTTATCGTAAGATATTAGAAATCAGATGCACTTTTCTTATGTTGTCATTCTTTTTCATCACAAAGCTTGCATATATACAACATATAAACTGTCACGCCCCAAACCATGGCCTGGGCGTAATACGGCACTGGGTGCCTGACTGCATGTGACCGAGCGAACCAAATAGCTGGCTGAATTAACATGGGACATATACTATGCGGAATATAATATATATAAACATGTCGAGTTGCTGAAATGTCTAACTGAATAATCATAAATGCGGAATAAGTCTGACATGTGAAAACTTAGCCAACCTGACTAACATAAAAGCCTGCCTAAACACTGACTGACTATTGTCCGAGTCAATGAAGCCTCTATAGAATAATGAAGTACTGACTGTTTACTGGGATAAGACCCCCGGCATACCTGACTATGTAAATAAGATAACGCCCCGAACGAAACTGGGGCTCACCAAGCAGCTGATACGAGAATCCTAGCGAGCAGATCCGTCGTCTCCGTAAACCGCATTTTCGCATCGTGAAATGCGGACCGAGTGCAAAAGGAACGTAAATACATTTGAATTGTACTTGTATGTAAAACCAACTGAAAGAAACAATTATTGTGGGGTGCTCCGGAAAGGGCAACACAAATCAATAAACATGAACATACTGAAACTGAAACAGACTGATAGCTGAATTGAACAAGAGAAGCATAGTCATAAGTACTCCCTGTTCTGAATATAAAAATCACCTGTTTTAACTGAGTTATATTCTGTGTCCTATAACCTAACAAGAGAGAGATGAATGCATACTCAAGTCACAACATAGCAAATAAGGCGACAAGCCCCAATCACATAAACAAGGCGACAAGCCCACAAACAACATCAACCAACCTAATAGAATTCCATCCCAACTCCATACCCGAAGGCCTAGCATGCTTTCCCCGTCAATATCTAACTCCTACATATGCTTTACTAATTGGATTCTTACAAAAAGGTAAATCGTAACCTACCTCGATGCTGAGTAGGTGCCACGAACTATCCAACACAAGCCATGCCCTTTCGGAGAGGTTCCGAACGTTCGAAGTCTATTCAACAACGTATTCTACATTAGAAATGGAGAGTAATGATACCCATAAAGCTACAATACTAATCGAACCCAAAAACAACCCTCTTTAAAGAGGAAATCGGGCCACAAGGGTAAAGTAGAAATTTTAGGTAAAAATCGGTTAATCCATACTTAGAAAGTCCAATACTATCCCTCAATTGCTAATTAAACTCAATCAATCATCAATTTCAACCCTTAACAAAAAAAAAACCCAATTTAGGAAAAAACCCTAACATTCCGTATTCATAAACCAAGAAATTTAGAATGATTCAACTTAGTATCTACTCAAACCAAGAAGAGCTTGCCCCACCCATGAGTAAATATTTCATAGTAGCCTCATTAGACCGTACATCTTTGTTGGTATATCCAGCTAATAGGTAGGAGCATAAACTGAAACATTCTGGGGCTATAAAGATAGTTATTAAATTGTTAGCACCGCATAAAAATATTCCCCCTTCATGACTAGGTTAAACGATATTTACCAACAAAACCCATTTCCAAAGCATAAGATTTCAAGATGACAAATTTAGAGTTTACAACTTACTTTCCAACTAACCCCTTTAATTCACCATATATTTTAACTTAGACAATAGATAAACATAAATTAGGGTCAAAGGAACTTGTTCAAAGATGATTCAACTCTAAATGCTCTTCAAATCGCCTCTAGAACTCTTTAAGTTTCAATTTGGTGAATGAGAGTAGAATGGTTCGAATTGGGAAATATAAGAGTCCGGAACCAAAATGACCCCAAAAAAGTGCTTTTGAACCAAAATACCCCAACAAAAAAAAAAAGGTGAGAAAACTACATTTAGCGCAGTAATAAAGGAGTTAACTGTAATGGTGATGTTAACTACTGCACTAAAGCGCCCCTTATTGTTTTTTCTTTTTTTCTTTTGGTTAAATCCTCTTTCTTTACACTTTTTAACGTACTTTCACCATAGATTAATCATGCTTCGGGACCCCGAAACTTCAATATTTTATATAGAACCCTACTTATTTTTGTGCGATTAATAAGGTAGGCTCAATACATCAAGGATAAGCAAAACTTGGATTCTTTGTTTTAGCGGTTGAAAAGTGCTCGAACTCCATTTTTGTTTGAAGACTTGGTGTCATTAGCTTTAAGTTCTTTATGAAAATACTTAAACTTGTTCATTAATAATAAATCGAAAGTAGTAAAAATACAATCATCAAAAAAAGAAAAACTTAAAATACATTCATCAATTCATGCCCTTGAGTTGGTGAAAAACTAAACATACTAATATTCTTCAAAATAACAACATCATCATAAATTAAACATAAAACTAAAATCACAATATTCTTAATCATCATCAGAATAAAAGTCCTCAATATCGTCCTCAGAACAATATTTTGGGTTTCTTAAGACATATCTTTTTTTCAGATGTTAAATCCCTACCGGTTGATGATGCTTGTTCTTCGGCCAACTTTAGCATGTAAAATCTACAACGTCTTGCTAGCATTCTGTTTTTTTCTTTTCTAATCCTTTGTACGACAGCCTCGCAAGTTTCTGGACCTACTCGAGGCATGGTTATTGAGTACCTTGTTGGGATGTTGAGATTTTGCAAGTCACGAACAAGACGTTGTGATTCGGCGTACCGATATGCCTATTCGCGAAGTAAACCACAGTAATATTCACGTGGATCTGTATATTTCAGCTCGCGAAAATCGTCATTACGCTCTATTAAAAGGTAAGACTTGAAATCGTCTAGCACGAATTTACTGTTGTCGGTTGAGGAATCACCGGAATAGTTGCTATGATTTGAGTTGTCATCACCACTGCTCTTCGAATCCTGTGGAAAAAAATACCGACCAATCTATATTTCTACTATTCGACATTGAATTTTAAGTAGATAATAAGTAGCAAAAGGCTCTTTATATAGGGATCAAACTCAATAGGTTGTGGGATCATGACTATGACCCCACCAACTTTATTTAATACAGTACAACTATTAATAATATCATGGGGAATCATCTTCATCAGACATCTCACAATGTGAATCCCAGGGCCGTCTCAACAAAATCGGGGGCCTCAGGCCAAACTTCATAAAGAGGCCCTAATTTTTTTTTTCCTTAAAAAAAGAAAGATCATCATATATATTTTTATTTAAAGTTTACTTTTCTAGCTTTTTTAGTTGCAAACTCATTAATCACTGTTTTATAATCTATTTGTTCTAACAATTCTTTTTCAATTGATAATATAGCTAATCCATTCAATCTCTCTTGAGATATTGTTAATCTTAGATAAGATTTTATCAATTTTAGTTTTGAAAAACTTATTTCGGCTGAGGCAACAGTTGCACAACCGGATTCATATTTTCTAGTTGACATATTTAAACTGAATAAATTCTAATAATAACTAAAGCAAAAATATATACTTATGAAATAAGAATACCAACAATGACAAATTTTCAATGAAATATAAGATAAAGTTAGAACAATAAAACCTGGTTCAAGAATTTGATAAGTGATATAATGATATCGAAATAGTGTTGCGTTGCTTGATAATTTGAAGAAGACGTCAAAAAGTAAATCTTTGATCTTTTGTAAGCACTATGTTTTGCGTGCCAGAATATTCGAAGGAGGTAGGAGAGTTGAGAATTTTCAATAATAAAAGAGTAGAAGAATGATGAAAGGAAGAAGAAATGCATAGATATGAACAATAGAATAGTTACCCGAATAAATAAGGATACTGTCAAATCTACCTAAAAAAAATGTTTACATTCTTCCAATTTAGCGTTACAATTACTCCCCAAAAAAAAGGACAGAAGTTATACTTTTTTCCCAAAAATATTCCCAAAACGTGGGCCCCACTCCTAACAAAGGAAGATGTTACTTTTTACTTTTACCCTAATATATAGAGTCAAACGTATGAGTACAATATACTTTTTTTTTAGTAAATATATATATATATATATATATATATATATATATATATATATATATATATATATATATATAGGGACTTTAAAAAAAGTGGGGCCCTAGGCCATTGCCTCACTTGCCTTGTTATTCAGCCGGCCCTGGTAAATCCCACTTGGATCTGAATCTGACATAACTATGTTGACCATATTCTACCCTGAGGCAACGTATTTTCATCCGATTGTTTTCTTTGCGAAAGCGGTTAAGAGCAAAATTCAACTCTTGTGGAGTGCCACGAGGCATTGACATAGCACGTCTTTTTGAGCGTTTAAGCCCTAGTGACCTCAAGTTTTGTTCCAGTGCTGCAGCCTCCCTAACAGGCCAATTCCACTCGTCTGTCATCATATTGTTGTAACGTTGGTTGTATCTCTTGTTCGGGTTGTTCGAGTATTCAAAATCTTCACCCAATTCCCATATCCTACCCATTGCGTCGAATATGTCTCCTGGAGAGAACGATATAACACAACTAATATCTCCAAATTGGTTAAAAAAATGACATAGTAACTCAATTTTGTGTGGTTGGTAGCTATTCGTCAAATTACATTATATAACACTTGCTGCATGAAACGCAAATTTTGGATTCGAATTATGACGTTTTTCTGTATGACAACTGAGGGTGAAAAAACAGTGCAGTAATATAGCGCAGTAAATTACTGCGCTATTCTGACATAACGCAGTATTTTACTGCGTTATTCTGGCATAACGCGGTTAATTCATGCGTTGTGCAACACTACATACTTAATTTGATTTGACGTAACACTGCAAGATACACTAATTGCATGCATGCGTTGGTTGAATATTCAAACTTCAAACCTTATTAATACAGATTTTGTATGAAAGAAACAATTCTAAGTTTCATCCAATTTATAACACAAATTCTAAGTTTCATCCAACTTTTACATTTTGTGCTCCTCCTCAATTAGTCAAAAAATGGAAGTTGTTCCAAAAATTAGAGTTTCTTTATTCTGGGACGGAGAAATTATATTCGAGGAAAATAATTTACGTTATAATTCTCCCGCAAAATACCATGTTAAGTTTCCACTTAACTTAAAATTCTGAAAACTACTCCAAGCCTTGTATACTAGACTACAAGTTAGTAGGAGTGATTTTGATTTAAATATAATTGGAAGATATCCAATGTCATTTACGCTGCAAGGTGTAACTAGTTATGGACAGTGGTACATTCAAGACGATGGTTCGTTGACGGATTATTTGAAGGCGCCTTATGATTATAGGGAATACATAACTTTAAGCGTCCTTGAAATGTATGTAGAGAAGGACCCAAGCCCCGTATAGAATTCATGGTTGCGGCTCCTCGAGAAGCCCGAAATAGACCTCGTCGAGAAGCCCCGTCTAGAAATCAGGCCGAAGTCACTCAAGCGGAACCTACTTATGAACACAATTACCTTGACATGAATACTTATGAAGGCATTTTGACTAGCCAAATGTCTCTGAAAAGTTTAAGTCAGCAATTTGATGGGCAATGGTAAATTATTATTATTATTATTATTATTATTATTATTATTATTATTATTATATGTCCCAAAAAGCATTAGGATGGTCACTACAGATTTGTAGAGAAAATTGATTTTTTATAAACTCAATTTTTTCCCGTAATTTAGGATTTTGTAAAATATCCTCAATTTGAAGAATATAAATTTCTTGTTTAAGAAAATTGATTTGCTGATGTTTATTCATCAGTCTATCTTTGATTTCATTTAAAATCCTTGAAAAAGGTTCAGTTATAAACTCAAATTTGATAGGCTTATCATCATAGGTTCCTATAAATCCTTTGTCATCCATCCATTGAATAGGAAATAATTTATGAATGAATGGAGTACCCAAAATAACTTGATTAGAGATATTTTTTACCAACACAAAGTTTTCAGGAATACAAACTTTATCTTGATAAATATAAGCTTTGGGTAATTTATAAGTAATACTCATTTTTTGGCCACTAGCAGACCTTAAACTATGAGTAGTTTTTTGAAAATATTTTGAAGGAATTAATCCTTCTTGAATACAACTTAAATCTGCTCCGCTATCAACTAGAGCAGTAAACTCTTTTTTGAAATTATAATCTATTAAAAGAGTAACTTTTATAAAAAATTTAAAAGAAGTAATGGTTTCTAATTTTATTAAAAAATTGGAACTGGGATTACTACTTTCTCCTTCCTCCGTAGCAGCAGTCTCTACGGTGTTATTAACTGGTAGGTTTTCTACAGTATGATGAGCTGGTGGTTCTATAATTTGTTTTCCTTTCCCCTCCAGTTGCGAGACCCTATGATCTAAGGTAATCTGGTGTCTCCTAAGAGTGGAGATTTATTGTTTCAGGTTATGAACCTCTCTTTCCAAGTCTTGAGTAGTTGCCGGTGTACTTATAATATTCCGGCGTTCTTGGAGGAGTTTTTTTGACTCTAGCCATAGTATAAGGTCTTGTAGGTTCTCTAATTTCTATAGCCGTTGGTTCTTCTTGGGGCTGCTGTTTTGAACCTATTTGGTCTATGATTTGGGACCTAAGGTTTGGATCCTTAATATATTTAAGGAGGTCAACGAGGTTATTACCATCTAAAACTTGAAGACTGTTTTCACTGAATTGGGAAACAAGTTTATAAAACTCATCGTCTTCCTTAGTTTTGACACAAGGTTGCCCTATTTGGCATTGTTGACACTCATCCTCTGAACTGGTTGAGATATAACTCTCTTCATTTAATACCCTAATATCTTCATTCGAAGAGGGATTGGAAGAACTATCACTCTCTTCACCAGAATTATCCTCTGGTTCTGGATCTGAATTTAGCAAAATCTTATATAAAGATTCTCTAAGGTCATCATCTATGTTAAGGGCTTTAATCTTGTCCTTAACCTTACAATTTTTATAGAAATGACCTACTCTGCCACACTTATAACAGGCTTTTGGGTTTTTGGATTTAATAAAATCCTTCCTTTCCTTAAAGGCCTTTTGCGCCTAGTTCTTTTTTGTAGACGCTTCTCCTTCCATTGTTGGAAGTCTTTATGCTTCTTTTTATGCCTATGAGGCTTCTTAGAAGATTGTGGAATATCCATACCAAATTGTCCGAAGATTGTGGAATATCCATACCAAATTGTCCACAAAATTCTCCTAATTGTTGTCTTTGATTAAGACCATGGCGCTTGATCTGCTGGTTGAGCCTAATCTCATTACATAAGGCTAATCCTTCCTGCATACAAGTACCAATTAATTTACCATAAGTATAATTATCATAATTAATACTTCTTTCCCCTTTTCGAAGAGCTTTTCTAACCCTTTCTGCAAAAAGAGGAGGGAGTCCATCTATGAATTTGGACTTCCAATGAGAGTCATTACTCTCTGGTAATTCCATGACCCTGCAAAGGAAAACATCTTTATACCACCTAAATGAGGTTAGGGTCTTGCATCTAAGGTTTTGAAGCATGGTGCGAATAGACTCATTGTTATCCGTCCATCTTCCTGAAAAATGTTCAACAATATTAATAACAAGTGTATAAACTATATTAGCAACAGGTGCTTCCTCTTCACCTTCTTGCTTAACAGCGCTTAGAATAGCATGACGCTGCACATTAGTTAAATAATTATCCCACCAACCTTTTAATTGGCCAGTGAAACCAGCTATATGGCATCATGTTAAGGCTGGATCCTGCTCCGTTATGGTATCAGAGCCATGGTAATTCAGTAGCAATAGGTGATGTAATTCAACAATCTTATAAGATGAATTTTATAAATAAAAAAAGAACTGTTAAAAACAGTAAAAAAGAGGAATGTGATACTCCTCAAGAACTGGATCTCCTTAATAAATGGGCGATTCCTAAGATTGAACCCAGAACAATTTACTAAATGGGTACTTTTGAGAAAATAGGTCTCAAACAAGTAGTTAAAACTACTGAAGAAACGATGATTGTAGATAATGATCATGCTACTTTTAGACTATTATCTGACAGTGATCTTGGCCCTTATAGGGTATCTCATAGATTTATGCATATTGGGTTAATACAAGTTGCATTTAAACCTTTAACTTTAAGAGGTTTACCAGAAAGCTTTATAGCAGCTCTAAGAGATGGAAGAAATTAAAACCGGAAGAAATCCCTCATAATGGACCGTCCAAACAAGTTTAGCTTATAGACCGGCTTATTTTAATGCTTATCCTAACCGGTATTTTTGCAAGACGATAATTCTTTAGATGCTTTAATATTAAGTATAAAATTGCATGGTTATGATTATATTGATTACAATAATATGCATCCGTTTTAGGCATAATATTCCTAAAACACCCTTTTCGTGGTCAAATCTTCGTCTATAGTCCGCGATAATGGGTGATTCGGTTATTTAATTGACGAGTTTTAGTCCTCATTTGACATGCGAGGACGAATGTTCTAAAGGAGGGGAGAATGTCACACTCCATAATAATCCTTGCTACTTGTATTAAAACAAGAAAGAATGAGTTAAGAAGGTTCAAGGAAAGTTAATCGAGTTAGTAAGAATATCGTTATAAATATGGTTGTCTTAAGTATCTCGAGGTGACTCGGTAACCTAAAGGATTTGAAATCGCGTTATGAGTATGTATATGAGGTAATGTGAGTGACCTTTTAAAGTATTTGAGATTATTAGTAATGATATAGAAGATGGACAAAAGATAGGAATATACTTTTTCGATTGGAGTTTCGTCGAAGCTTTGTGAGTTCTACTTATGGTTATTGTGATTCTACGGACCCTTCGAGACATGTATATGAATTGTTATGGATGTAAATGACTGTGTATATGTATGTATAAGAGGTTACATGAGGTTGGAAGAGGATTAGAAGTTAAACGAAATGAATCGGAACAATTTCAGTAAAATCTCGGACCCGATTTTAGCCTATATTGTAGGAGGCATATCTCCTAGTATATGAGGAGTTTTAAGGTGTTTCAAAAGCCTAAAATTAAGTTCATCGAGTCTAGTTTGCAACGCAACAAACAGCTCGTCAAAATGATATCGGGGTAAGGAGATATGGATGATTCAAGTCGGGCTGAGTATTAAGACTATCTCAAGATACAAAGTAGAGACTTTAACTTCCGATTTCGTTTGAAGTCACAATTTATCTACAAATTTTGTTTGGTATAGAAGCATTAATGGAAATTAGGAACTACTTAATTGTGGTGTTAAGTTAAAATTAGTGGCAACAATGAGCCAATATGAGCATTAACATGCCATGTCCAAAAGATGACTCAAAGTCATCTTAAATAAGACTACTATGGGAGACATACAAATATACATTTAAATGTGATTCATCCACTACACTTACATTATATTGTGGACAACCAAATTGAAAGAAAGGAGTATGGAATTCAGCCAAGTGACTGAAAATAAGGCATCCATGTGAGGCATGCATTTGAATATTTAAGCATCTACTACTTTATGAAAGTATACATTGTTTTAGGAGGACATAACATGGTGGAGGGATCATTTCACATTAAATATTGCTCATTCATCTTGGCATAATTACAATGGACAAAGGGTGGTGTATGAATCATTCACCACACATACAATTGTCTTGTAAACAATTGAAAAGAAAGAAGAAAGGAGAAACAAGAAGGTGAGGTTGGCCAAAAGTTGTAGAAAACAAATTAGAAAATTTAAAGTGTAAAGTTAATGGAATGAATCATGCCATAAGTGGAGCATGTGACCAACTTGTAGGCATCAAAGTTGAACCAAATAATGACCAAGAAATCAGCCATCACAATTCATTTCAACTACACAACACAAAGAAAGAAAACTTAAGCCTAGAGAGAGAGAGCATTCGGCCAAGGGGCTGATTTTTGAGCCCTTTGAGTCTTGATCCAAAAATTATTTTCCAAGGTGTTTCAACCCTTTAGAAGGTCCCTAAAACGTGAAGATAGTCTTTGGAGCAACAAGAACCATTTCCATCTCAAGTCACCAACTCTAGCCAAGTAGAGAAGTCAAGTTGTCAAGGTAAGATCTAACTTTCTTGTCATGTATTAAGGGTGATGTAGATGTGTGAATATAAGTTGTATGCATGAAATAAGGTGTGTTGATGTTGGAACATGATGGTAGTTATGGGGTTATATGTGTTGATGTTGAAGTATGGTTGTAACTTGACGAACATGAATCGCATGCATAAAATCATGAAAGTTGGTGTTGGAATGTTAGTTGGCCGTAGGGACTGTTTTGGTGGAATTAATGGACTGATTTTCTTTAATAAATATGGTTGTTACTATCATAGATCTCATGGTAAAAAGAATGAAAAGAATTGGAAGGTTAAAGGTGAAGTTATGTTAGTATGAAAATGGTTGAATCTATGATTTTATGTGAGAGATGTTGAAGCATGGTGTAGCCGTGTGTGGACTGTTTTGTGAAGAAGTTAGTGAACTGTTTTTACTTGATATTTTGATTGTTATTATCATGAATTTTATGATGGAAAGGAAGGTGTTTAATGGTTGGAGTTGAAACTAAAGTCATTTGTGAGTTGTTTTAAGGATTATAAAAATGACGATATAGCGTAGTTGCGTATGAATTGATGTTGTACTTGTCGTGTGGATAGCTGGTCATAACTTACTAAAATTATATGAAAAGAAGACATGAAATGATGTATAAAAATCGCATGTGGTTGGCTTAGTATGTTCGTAAACGTTTGCAAGAATTCCGAACATCGTTATGTTGTCGGTTAGAGACTGTTTTGGACATGTTGTGGTAGTGGACTGTTTTGGACTTGTGTTTTCATTAAGTTGGAAAGAATAATTATAAGTTAAGAGTATACATCATATTGTATGTTGGATGGGCTGTTATAAGTTGTTACATGCAAACGTTAAGGCTACAAACTAATAAAAGTAACTTGAGAATGTCGAAGCCGTATGTGAATCGTTATTGCATGTTATGAATGTGGGCTGTTTAGAATATTGTGTGGGCTGTCCGGATTGGTATTGAACACATAATTATTGATGTTGTATTGGTAGTATGTGGTTGGTTTAGATACAAGAGAAAACATCGCCTAAACATCTAGAAAGGAGTTACTAACGTTAGAATACGTTTGAATCTCCCCGTAGCTTAACCATAGTTGTTGGCGTCTTAATATAGGTTGAAGTATTATTGGGTAGCGTACACATATTGTGTGACGAATAAGCACTAAAGACCTTGTCCGATCGGAAGCACTTCGAAGGAAAAAGCTTTGGCATGGGAGTTCGTGACACTGGTCGGCATTGAGGTAGGTTACGGTTTACCTTATGGTGAGACTTTGATTAGCGAAGCGTATGTTTAGATGATATTGTCGGAGAATGCATATAAACCTCGCGGGTATCAAGTTGGGTTAGATATTTTCTTAGGTTGGACCTTGTTGTATGATTGGGGGATACACATCCCGTTGTGTTGTTGACTTATCTTGATCTATTTTTTTTTTTGTGTGCTCGTTGCCACTTGAGACATTGAGTATCGTGACTAATGATATATCATGACTATGATATTGCGGTGCTTTACTTGATTGATATGGAGATGAGAATGGTGATCCCATCGTGGCTTTTTGTGTAGCCTTATTGCCGATATTACTTGTATTCCATGTGCGGTACCGTTTCGGATTGAATTGGTTTTTAACATTACATTTCATCATACTCATATGCATTTCCATGATACATTGATATATGCATGGTTATGGCACTAATGATGATATGTGAGAGAGTGTAGCCTCCGAGGTCTTTGCCGGAGAGGGTAAAAGAGAGATGAGTGTTTGTTGCCCGAGGTTTCTTGCCGGAACGATGGAGTGTCCGATGCCCGAGGTCTTTGCCGGGATCGTGAGAGTGTGCTCGTGATCCGAGGTTATATTCCGGAGCGAGTGGTACATGGACTTCGCGGGTCCCCCATGGGTCATGATCGCCGAGACGTGGAGTTAAGCTCCGTCCGGACATGTTGTACAAAATCGCATATGCATTGCATTCATCCTACATACATTATTGCATTGCATTATATCTTGGTTCTTTTCTTGATTGTTGTGATACTACCGTGATGTACCGATTCGGATTGATTATACTAAGACTTGGCACAATTGGGTTTAGATGCTATAACATAAAAGATGACTTGTTCTCGTGGATATGGATTCATATTGACTTGTACTTGTTGGTTTATATGTTTTTCTTGCTTGTTGTCTTTATATACGTTATCTAGTCTTTGTCGGCCTATGATACCTACGAGCCCAGTGTTGTGCTCATACTACTTTTGCTACACTCCTATTTGGAGTGTAGAGTTATTTTCAGGCGATGTTCGGAGTCTCACGACCGTTTCGAGGCATTCGTCAAAGGCGTTTGGGTGAGCTATTTGAGATATTGCAACCCGTAGTCTCTCCTTAGATTTCGTTGTTCTCTATCCTTCAACGAAGTCGTATCCAGCTTGAGTCCGTTATCTATTCAAATTGTAAACTTCTTAGAAGCTCTTGTATGAGTCTAGACCAGATTTTGGGAATTTCTTATAATAAAAGTATTTATTCCGCATGTTGTATCAAATTAAGGTAGTTATCCAAGGGTTCGCCCACCGTGAGGGTTAGTGTGGGTGCCCGCATGATCCATAATTTGGGTCGTGCTCCATTTTGTGGCGTCCTTGATCTCCGTCACTTGTTGTACTTCAACGTAAATCCATACCGCCATAAGAATGTTAGTTGTTCCTCCCTCCTAAAGTTTAATTAATTAAAGCAAACAAATAATATTTAGGCACAGTTATCCTTCAAACATGCACACAAAGTATGATTTAGTGTCACTTGGGGTCGTGGACCCACTTGGACTTTGGGTAAAAGTCATCTAATGGGTTTAATACACCAAGGGTATTAAACCTCCTAGGTCATGAAATGTATGCTCCTAATAACGGGTGTTGGTTTAGCTCTATCCTGTGTTGACTAAGAGTTGGTTTACTAGACGCAAGGTTCCCGAGCGGACTACTCGAGTGAGAAGGCTACGCGGTCACCGGTATTAGGACACCCCGCGCATATGCCAACTCTCCTAAAATTTGGGTTTTTGAAAGAAATTTACGGGTGCGCAAAACACACCTCGCGTGTACGTGTGATAGTGTGAGTTTCCAGAAGTGGAGAAAAGTGAAACGGAATGACAATTTATATCAAAGCAAGTAACACATAATCAATTTATATCAAACAAAATAATATATCATGCAAACAATCTAGATCAAACAAAAATATATCACGCAAACAATTTATAGCATGTGAAAAAATTTAAAGCAAGTAAAGTAATTAAGTTAGCACATAAAGCCTAATTAAACTAAGTCCGTTATGGTTAGAACCTAAGTATACTCCCCAGCGGAGTCGCCAAGCTGTCATACCCTATTTTAACCTAAGTCAAAATAGTTTACAACATCCCGGCAATTCCGGGGTTATTTAAAGTTAAGAGTCGCCACCTAATTATTTTAGGGTGAATTAGGACACCTAGGGTAATTAGAATAATTATCTAAAGTTTTATTTAAAATCTACGAAACCAAATGATTCTAGGTACGGGTTCAACTAACTTAGAGGGAAGGTGTTAGGCATCCTCTAAATTCCATTAATAATGGTTAATCCGACCGGACTCAAATTTAATTAGGCTAAAGCTCGATGTAAAAAGGGGAACGTTTTATAAGTCACTATAACTAGTAGTCTGAAGATATGTTTATAAATATAATATAGAGTATAAAGTTGGCAAGTATAATGTTTAGGAAAGCATTTTTTTTTTTTTGAAGAAAAAGAACTTTAGTTTGGCAGAACATTTTTTCTCCAAATGAAAAAAAAAAGTTACGAACCAATGTCATTTTGGTTCAAATTCTAATTCAAAGCTTAAACTTCCATGTTTAATAACATCTTAAGAAATCAATTTTACCATGCGACATTGACAAGTTTAAAACTCTTACTAAGGAAGTTAAAAAAATAATTATCTATTAGCTAAAGGTCAAGATACTAAGAAGTCTCTATTTTATGCAGCTAAAGTCACGACCGAAATAAACAATGATAATTTAGTCGAACAACAAGCAATAAGTCATATAAAAGACAAGATGGAGATAGGATAAAATAAACGACTCGAATCCGACTCCTGCGAAAGGAGAAAATCCTCTAAATGTCGCTATTTAATAGAGGGACCGAGAGAAGGTGATGTATGACTTCGTGTGGCAGCGGTGTCGTGGAGTCTCAAAGTGAAACTCTTCGGCTCCGGTGTTCAAGCAAGCAAAGAAAAGAAAGTAAATATGAGTTAGGGATGAATATACGATTCTTAGCGAATATTAAAATTAGAGGAGAAATACGCAATATGCAAACTCATGTTAAAGCAGGTATTAAAATGTCATGGTAACTAGGACTATAAAAATTTAACTCGTGCTAACAGAGAGGCTGGTTTTGATTTCTACTACAAATAACTTTAAGCTTAACTGGTCATTATGAACTAATGAAAAGTTTTACTTCAAGTCATGAGAACTATAGTATGACATGCAATCATGCACTCATGTTAACCAATTTAAAATAAACAGACACACACTACTCAAAGCTCGTGGGCATTTTATTTAACGCAGAATCTAATACATAGTTTCTAGCAGCGAAAATCTCCAACAAATATATATAATTTAACACCTGGAAAAGACTATAAACATTCTGTCCACATGCATTTTTTAGCGATTAGAGGAAGAAGTTTCAACCATGGTTCTTTAACTCATTAAAACTCCAAACTAAGGAATATGCTTCCAATGCTATAACTTTGTGGAGGTTTAGAACCATAGATGAAACAACGACTACCAAATCTAACTATAACAGGATCCTAAAAAAAAACATGATTATCCCGAGTAAAAAGAATTTAACATGAAAAGCCAATAATAGCGTTGGATTTACCTCTCGTGGGTGCGGCGAGCTGAGACGTCGGGGCCTCGAATCTACTCTCTCGTTATGAACAGATCCGAAACTCGACACAGATGAATTCAAATGACTTTTGTCACGGCTAAAGTCCACCGGGACAGAAAAGAAAATTTGTAATAGATATTTAGAGCTTTTTTAGAGATGATAACAGTGGTGAGAGTGAGAGTGAAGAAGTAGCAAAATCCTTTTCTCTCCCCCGTTCTTTTCTTGGCTGACTGCTTAAGGTCTCCCTTTTTTTTTCTTTTTCACTCCCCCCGTTATGGCTAAATCTCAATACTTTAAATAGTGGCTCAACTTTAACTGCCGTACACTATTGTTGTCTTGTTCTTGATATGGGGAAAAGACCTCATTTTACCCTGTAGGACTGATGATTTTAAAAACATGATTTCATGAAGAAGGGAAGTGAGAGAGAAAGATGAAGAAGGAGAAGTAAACATGAATAGGGAAATGTAGGTATCAGGTGGCAGTGTAGCAGCCGCCTGTGATGTGTACAGAGGAAGGCTGATGCATTTTTTTTGTGAAAGGGAAGAGTCACGGGCTGGAGCCTTTCACTGGCCAAACAATGGCTGCCAAGGAGCAGCTTTGTTGGTGAACGTTTTTTCACTAAAATGGTGCAACAAATCTGTTGCAATATAAAGACAAAGGGAAAGTGGTAGAAAGTGGAAAGCCTTTTGATTTTTTTCAAAAATCACGTAAAGGCAGCTTTGTTGGTGTTTTTATTGTTTGACCTAGAATACATAAACATGGGATGTTATGTCTTGGGCTTACTTTGAGTAAAAATGTGAGCTATTAATGGCTGAAATTCCCACTTCCATATCAATTTCATTGGGCTTCTAACTTAATAACACGTGCAATATATTATTATATGATGGCAATCGACGATCAATATGTAGAAAATAAAGTACCAATACTATAAGCTTACCATGTATGTAGTAATTAATATTAATATAATAGAAAATAAAATACTAATATTATAACCTCGCCATGTATGTAGATACTATTAAAGAGTGGACTTATAATTAATTCAATAAGTCGAATCTTGATATGAAATAATCACAATCTATTAGAAAAAGGTGATAAAATAATACTAGTGTTGTTGATAGTAAAATAGTCAAGATGACAATAAAAGGATAATAATAGTAATAGTAGTAGCGTTAAAAATAGTAGTGAAAATAAAGTATTTAGATTTAATAAATTTAAAAGCTCCAGGAAATAAATTGAAATAAAGGAGGGACAAAATTGGGTGTCAACACTTACAATCAAGGCTCAAGAAATTTTTGAGGAATGAAATGAAATAGAAGTGGAAGGAATCGAAGCTTTGAGTCAAGATAGGTACCTTAGAAAAGACGACTAGCCTCTCACCAAATACGGTCCGTGTTTTGATATACTGTCCGTATTTGTGAAATACGACTGGACCCCAACAGTATACGACTGACCCCTTGAAGTTTACGGACCGTAAAGTGAAATATGGGTCGTAAACTTAAACCGTATTTAAGGATTATCCCTAGAGGCAGAATACTCAACTTTGGACCCTTCTTTTTACCAGCTGATATACGGTCCGTAAAGTGAAATACGGTTCGTAAACTTCAATCGTATTTAAGGATTAGTCCTAGAGGCAGAATACTCAACTTTGGACCCTACTTTTTACGAGCTGATATACGGTCCGTAAAGTGAAATACAGGCCGTATTTAAGGATCCTATTTTCGAGACAGTGAGCTCAGCTTGAGGACAACTTTTTATGTTCCACTTTACGATCTACTTTACGGTCTGTATAATGAAATACGAGGCGTATTTAAAGATATCGTCCCAAAACAGTGAACTCGTTAGATGCTTCAGTGAATATTCTTGTACCTCATTTGCCTCGGGATTTGTGCGAGATTTTCTGAATTTTGGCTGACCTCTTGGGACCCCTCTACCTTGTATTTACCCTTTTTGGCTAGAAAAATAACTTTTCAACTTTTGACTTGGATTCCTTGGATCTAACTTTCCTTTTTATCTTCTTCTTCACCAAGAACAATGATGAACATTGAAGAACATTAAAAAACCCAATGTAGTCCAAATCAACTCGTTTTTGCCCCAATTTTTAGATCTAAGCTCCTTAACACTTAGACAACAAAGCCCAATATGAACCAAAGCTCAATTTCAGCAAAATCAACTAAACTCACTTTGAGTTCTTCAAGCTTCGATGAACCTCTAATGGTGGAAACTTCAATCCTTACCCAAATGGCTTCAAATTTCGTTTCTAGATGTTTCCCACCACAACAAACTCAAATCTAACTTCAAAAACAACAAAATCAAATCCCGAAACAATTTTTGATTTTTTTTTTTTGGGATTTTCGATTTTTTTTTCTTGTGATTTTCAGATTTTGAGCCTAGGATTAGAAATTGTGGGAACAATCTCTTAGCCTATGCTCTGATACTAAATGATAAGATTCAACCTAGGGAAACTCTAAAAAAAACAAAGAACAAGAAAATCAAAATAAAAGGGAGATGAAGAATAGAAATGGAAGAGGGTAGATGGATAGATACTTAACCCAAGAGCAAGAAATCTATGGACAAGAAAGGGTATATCAAACCCTAACCCTTCCAATCGGATTTACAAACCCTAGAACCTAAGCAATTTGAATCAATAAACGACTCAAATGAATCCACAAATGAGCAACATTGAATTCGATGAAAATAAGCAATTCACTTCACAACTAGGAAGTAACACTTGGTTAACCAACCAAACAATCTATATTAATCTAAAGCTACCAACTACAATATCTCACGAGAGTTTCTTCATTCAACATAATCTCAATATGAAAATAACCTAAGTCTAGTATTTATACTAAGAGACTTAAGAGCTAGGCTAGTTATTACAAGAATGCCATTAATGAGGCAAGTGCCTTGTTTGGCTAGTTGGATGTTGGCTTGAAATTCGGAAAAGGCTCCTCTTGCACATATAGCCATCATCCAATCCTCAAGCTTGTAATTGTGACCCTTTTTCATCTATGGCCCTTCTTTGCACGTCTAGCCACATTTGCATTTATGTCCCTTTGCGACTCTAGCCACTTTGAGTGTTGGCCTTCTTTCTTGTAGCATCTTCTTTCATTCCCCTCCAAGATACTTTCCATACTTCATAGGCCTTATTATGGGGCTTTTGTGCCTCTCCATGGGCCTCCAATGCTCCTTTGGTCATCCTCCTAGCTTGAATGGATTGGAGTCCCATGCCTTGGTCTTCAATGTGAGCCTTCAAGCGAGGTGTGCCTAGTAGGGTCATATCAATTTCTTTTTGTTAATGTCTCATCTATGTACGGGCTCATTTATAATTTTCAAGCTCAGTGGAATTGCATAATGAATTAAATATGATTCTTTTCCATAATTAAAAGGTTGTTAGACAAGGAAAGAGTTCAGGTCCTTTGTTTTTTTCCCCCTGGAACATAACCAGACCTCTTCTGTTGGATTTAACAGGTGAAGATAAATATGTGGTTTTCATCTCTGGCTTGAGTGTTGGGAGAAGCTCTTCTAATCCTCTCCAGTTTCAACTTTTTGTTGATCACATTACTGGATATTTAGGAAATGAGAAGGTTCAATTGTATTCTATGCTTTAATTTCTACTAATAAGTATTCGATACATGACAATCCAGCTAATATGATGCTATCCCGTAAATGCACCACTTGAAAAGGAAAAAAATGTTGCAGCGCAAATAGTTCAAGTTGTTATTGCTGGAAACTCTGTTGAAGTTCCTCGTGTACTTCTCAACGGACAGGTAATGATCTTTACTTTTGTCCTTGTAGCAAACTTTTGACTTTCCATCTCTTATCCATCCATTATATTTTCCCATGTATACTTCAGAGAGTTGCTACCTCTCATCACAGAGGAGGATTTTTTGCAGTCACATGCCAGAATTGCTAACACTCCTCTCTGGTTTCAAACTTGTTGATAAAAATCGGAGGAGCATTTTCCAAATGTAGATTAAAAACCCAGAAACATATTTGAGCAATTGCTCGTTCTAACGCGTCAAATGCTATGCGATTATAAGTGTTAAATTAATTAGTATGACTTTGCTCATTCGAAAATGGAAAAAATGAAGTCAATTAGAAACAACAACTAGTAACCGGTTGGTGTCAAGACTTGTTGTTGCACTTGCATTAGACCCAGTTTCCCCCCAATCTCGTAGTTTAGTTAGAAACCTCTATGTCTATGTAGGGTTAAATGAGATTTAGAGAAACTATAATTTTAGATAACCCTAATTTACTTAAAGGCGAATAATTTAGTTTTAATAAATTGGTCTGAAATGGTTCCAGTGGATCCTCCATTCGCAACAGTCTATGGTAAAATGGTCTAACAACAACATACCCGTATAATCCCGCAAGGTGGGGTCTGTGGAGGGTAGAGTATACCCATACCTTACCTCTACCTACTTTAGGAGGTAGGGAGGCTGTTTTCGATAAACCCTCGGGTCAAGAGAAGGTGCCAAGACAACCATAATAATAGGCTGTAATAGCAACATATAATAAGATAAATGAAGTTAAAGAAAGAAACAATCAAGTTATATCAGAGATCTAAACAAATAAGCGAATGAACAAAGATAATAATACTCGGAGTACGGACAAGAAATCCTCGCGGCCCCCTAGTAGTTCTCTACCCTGATAAGTGACCGTCATACCCTCCTATCAAGGGTCATGTCTTCGGTAAGCTGAAGCTGCGCCGTATCCCGCCGAATCACCTCTCCCCAGGACTTCTCTGGCCTACCTTTCCCTCTCCTCAAGCCCACCACTACCAGCCTCTCATACCTCCTCACTGGCTCATCAACGCATCTCCTATGCACATGGCCGAATCATCTTAGCCTTCCTTCTCGCATCTTGTTCACCACGGGGGACACACCCACCTTTTTCTGAATCACTTCATTCTGAATCATATCTCTCTCCCGGTATGCCCGCACATTTATCTCAGCATTCGCATCTCTGCTACCTTCATCTTCTGGACATGAGCTTTCTTAACTGGCCAGCACTCCGTCCCATACCACATAGTGGTGTAACCACCACTTTGTAGAACTTTACCTTAAGTCTATGCGGCACATTCTTATCGCACAACACACCTAATCCGAACCTCCATTTCATCTATCCTCTCCAATATGATGTGTGACATCGTCATCGATCTCACTATTCCCTTGGATGATCGACCCCATGTATTTGAAACTTTCTTTCTTGGGGATGATCTGAGTACCAAGCCGCACGTCCTCGTCCTCTACATGTATAACGTCACTGAACTTGCACTCCAAGTACTCTATCTTAGTCTTTTTCAACCTGAAACCTTTTTGGATTCTAAGGTCTATCTCCAAACTTCTAGCTTTGCGTCTCGTCAATCAGCACAATGTCATCTACAAATAACATACACCACATCACCTGTCTTAAATGTGACGCGTCAGTTTGTACATCGGCGAAGCAAATAAAATGGGCTAAGAGCGGATCCCTAGTGTAGACTTATCGTGACTGGGAAGTGTTCAGAGTCACCTGCAACTGTCCTCACCTGGGTCTTGGCTCCATCATACATATCCTTAATCACTCTAATGTATGCTACATGAACACCTTTAGCCTTAGACATCTCCAAACCCTTAGGACTTTATCGTATGCCTTTTCTAGGTCAATGAACAACATGTGCAAGTTTCTTATCTTTTTCACATATTGCTTCGCCAACCTCCTCACAAGGTGAATGACTTGTACAGTTGAACGTCCCGGCCGTTCTTAAGGAGTTGCTGCTTAGTTCTTGAGTTGGTTAGGTTTAAATTTTTGTTCTTTAATTGTAACCTATTAGCTTTTTAGAAGTATTGTAATAATAGGTGCTTATCATTGTTTTTTTTTTTAAAGCTTTTCAGACTAAGAATTTATTCTAGAAAGTATTAGCTACAATTGGGTTGATTATATATAGGGGAGAAAGGTACTAAGTTTATGGTCCTTTTGGTTACTGAGTTGTAACCTAAAACTGACGCTTAAAGGTTATTCCAAGGATAGGTTGTAATTTTTTACTCCCTCTAGAAAGAAGTTTCTCATGGTAAATCGCTTGAGTACTTTAATTTCGCACTTCACTTTCAGTCTGTGTTTAGTTTATTTGACATTGAAGAACACAATTCTTTAACGTACAAAAATCGAGCAAGACATAATTTACTTAAATAACACTTACGTTAATTGATTATGCCTGAAAGGATAGACACTGTGATGTGGATCTGAAATAGACACTATCTTCCTCATCTTTGCTTCCACCACTCTCTCCCAAACTTTCATCGTATGGCTTAACAGCTTGATACCCGTATAGTTGTTGCAATTTTGGATATCCCTTTTGTTCGTGTACAATGGGATCATGGTGCTCCATATCCACTTTTCAAGCATCTTCGATGTCCTAAAAATAACATTCAACAACTGCGTAAGCCACTCCAAGCCTCCACTGCCAGCATTTTTCCAAAATTCTACTGAGATTTTATCTGGCCCGATCGCTCTTCCCATGGTTATCGTACGCATGACCTCCTCAACTTTCACCCGCCTATAGTACCTAAAGTTGTGGCGACTCTCGAAGTGCTCCAATTCGCCTAGCATGATGTTCCGGTACCCCATCGTTCAAGAGTTTATAAAAGTAAGTCTGCAACCTTCGTCTAATATGGTCATCTTCCACCAAACTTTCGCCTTTCTTGTCTTTAATACACTTCACTTGGTCAAGGTCACGAGCCTTCCTCTCCCTCGCTTTGGCTAGCCTGTACAGCTTCTTGTCCTCGCCTTTATCCCCAAGTTCTTCATACAAGCGTCCAAAAGCAACAGTCTTAGCGGTCGTAGTCGCTACTTTGCCTTCTTATAATACTCCCATTAGTCCTCTTTTCCTCGGTGTCTATGCTCTCCACTAGCTTTAAATACGTTGCTTTCTCAGCTTCCACTTTACCTTGGACCTCTTCATTCCACCACCAGACCCTTTTGTGTTTCCCGGAGTAACCCTTCGGAGACCCCTATCACCTCTCTTGCCGCTTTCCTGATGTTAGCTGCCGTCATGGTCCACATACTACTTGCGTCCCCGCTACTCCTCCACTAAGATGCTCGAACTCGGGTGCGGGTATCCGATGCGGGTATGGATACGAGTGTCGGATTTGGCAAAATCCAAATTTTAAGATTCGGGGGTAGGTTCCGGGTATGGATGCGGGTGCCGGTTCAAAGCCTATGAAAATTCAAAATTATAAAAGGTAGAGCTATAGATGTTGAGAGATATTCTATGAAAAACTTACATGTGTATTGTAGAATTCCATTCTTCCAAATATGTTTTATCTTTAATTTTGAGAAATTAAAATCTCAATTTTCCCCCAAATTTGTCGATGGACTCCGGTCAAAGTATCTGAACATGGTTGACCGTATCCCGCTCCCGACCCATGTCGAGATGGGATCAGGACCAAAGCGCAACTTAGCTCCTTCGGGCTCCTAGCGCCCTCAACTGCTCACCCTACTCCTGGGCATTGTCCTTGTTCAAAGCATTCCACCTAATCTTAGGTTGACCATACACAACACTTTTTCCCCTCTTCCCCTTTATCTCCGGATCCATAACCACGAGCCTATGTTGGGCTGTGAGGTTCTCGCTCGGGATAACAACAACATACCAAGTATAATCCCACCAGGTTCTCGCTCGGGATATTAGACATTAATTCCACTGTTCCTCTTACTCCCAAGTTTTTTTTTTTCATTTGTTATTCACTTTTTCCATTTATGCAATAGCCCTAGAAAATTGTTGGCATTTTTGACCTCTCAGTCCGGAAGGTTTCTCCTAACATACACCTAAACTGTATATTCAATAAATTTTTCATCCGTCTTTCTCTGCCGACAAGAAATTTAACGGACTCAAAGCCATTACATAAAAGTATTTTGGCGCAATCTTTGATTCTAAATCGATTATTGCTATAAAACTTCTCCGACACTTTCATATTGCTTTTCGAAAGAGCTACCTTGTCTGGTATAGTAAACTCGTCGATATCCGATCTTCTTGTGATAGCACCTCTCAACATCTTCCTTTGCCGACTTACATAAAAGTATGTGTTGGCGCAATCTTTGATTCTTAATTGGATATTGCTATAGAACTTGTCACACCCCGATCTTACTAGGGTGCGATGGGCACCCGACCCTTACTTAGGGCCGAGCGAACCCTCTGACTGTCATAGTACTCGTAGTCATAATGGGCCCTTAACCAGATCATGAATGCATAATGAAAAATTTTTGAAAAACGAACATACTTTATATCTTTCAAATCAACACAACTTGCGACCGTACAAAATCTGTAATATCATGTATAGCAATACGACGGCTTATGTGGCCGCTCACAACGGACATCTTATATATATGATTCGTCTCGCAAAGTCTCTAACATAATCGGATACCATAACACACGTATACACCGACTCGGCAAAGCCTCCGAGAAAATGGAGCTCGCCAATCCCGCCGGAACACCTTCGCTAATGTCTTCAACACAGGGTGTACCGCGCGGGTACGAACGCAGCCCCCGAAGAAAGTGGGGTCGCACGGAATATGTACCGAGTATGTAAGTACTTAAAGCAAAGATAATGTATAGCAGCATAAAGCATGAATATAAACATCATGGGATCATAGAACGGATAATGAGGTAAGAGAGTAACTCGTACTTGTGAATGCCCTTTTGGCCGGATACCACGCATGCCTGTTTTTTTTTTCTTTTTAAAAAAAACATTTCCTTTTCGTAGGCATGGAGAATGGAACTCATATCATGTCGTGTCTTGTCATAACATATCATATCGTATCATATCATGTCATGTCATATCATAGCGTATCATATCATATCATGTCATATCATAGCGTATCATATCATATCATGTCATATCATAGCATATCATATCATATCATGTCATATCATAGCATATCATATCATATCATGTCATATCATAGCATATCATATCATATCATATCATGTCATATCATAGCATATCATATCATATCATGTCATATCATAGCATATCATATCATATCATGTCATAGCGCCGAACGACGTCGGCTCGCCCACATAGCGCCGAAATACTCCGGCTCGCCCATAAATCCCGCGTCCGGGCATCCCGCGTCCGGGATGATAAGCCACCGACCTGTGGCAATGAAACATGTTTCCTTCCCATTCCCCCACATATACATGTATCCCTTCCCCCACCCCATGTGCATATACATATCCTTGACGTACTGCGTCATAGACATTTTCTCATATCTGGCATCATCCTTGTCATCATAGGATCATGTTCATCGTTTTAGTCATAAAAGCTTTCAAAATCATCAAACTTGGTTTTTGGAGAAAAATGAATATTTTGGAAAACATTTGCAAACTTTTAAAAAAGAAAATCATGCCTTAGAACCATTACTCCTAACGTTTGGAAATGAGAACGTTATGGAAGCCTTTAACACGTCTCACGTTATTACATTCGTGGTAGAAACGTATTGTCGACATATTCGTCATAGGCATTTCTTCATATTTGACGTCATTGTTATCATTATAAGTCATATTCATCGTTTCAGGCATAAAGGCTTTCAACCTCTTAAAATTTGGTCTTTGCAACATATGGACATCCTGGAGAACATTTACGAATTTCTGGAAGGAATACTTGCCTTAGAATCCTAGGCTTAATAAAGTTACCTAGCAAGGTTTTGGGACATTCTAAGTGCCGTCGGTGAAAGTTGCATATTTCAAGCTACTTTTTCACTTAAGACTGAGAGTTTCTAATTCAATTCTATTGAATGAATAGTGGTCGAATTCAACCTCGGATTTCTAGAAATAGAGTAGTCCCGAGGCTCATATCCAAACTTATTATGTCTAGGGCATGCCAAAGAAAGAGAGTAAAGCCTTACATACCTTTTCCGCCTTTTCCGCTACTCCAAACTCGAACTCTAAATTCACCGTAATCTACAATTTGGTCACATTTACCAAACAAGTAATTAGCATTATAGAAGTTGAGTGTTGAAGTAACACTTGTACCAAGTTTCAAGCTATACTATTTTATATTCTCGTCGAAAATCTAAAGATTTCCCCCGTTTATATGCCTAGCCCGAATTCTCAATTCAACAACCAACAATAACAACAACGATACCAACAACAAAAACATCATTTCCATATCAACGTATTCCATAGAACAGCCCATATGGTGTTCGTCCCATATTTCCATCACATAGCCATTTTGTAATGATTTTACAGCCCCTTCTCCGTAAATAAATCGATATTAACACAAATAGAAAGAGATTCATACCTTTCCCTTGATGATAATGCTATATCTTCACTCCTTCACTTTGAATCCAAGCCAATTCCACCGCAAAACAATACTACAATCGCAATTGCACGTTACCCGGACCTTGATTAATACTCCGTTACTTGAAATTGCTCAAAATCCTTACTTTTGTGATGTATTTTTACTCTCTCTTTGTTGCTGAAATTTCTGGAACATTTGGGGGAATTTTAGTGCAGAAAAATGGGGTTTACGCCCTTATATAGGTGCCAAAGTCGGCATCAACCGTAGACGTGCATAGCGATCGTAGCAAATGCATCGTTCATCCGCGGAAATTATTTCAAGACCTAAAACTTTTATACGTTGATCTCTTTATTTACATACTTGGATATGTCCAAAACTCCATACAGTCTGTATAACTTATTCAACATCCCAAAATTAGCAAAACTTATTTTTTTTTTTTTTCGATTCGTTTAACCTCCCACCTTCGCGGCACTTACTCATCACTTGTTGAACATAACATAAACACTTATAACTTCAAACATAACCCTGTCCTTTGAGCTTATGAGACTAACCTATGATGCAATTCAACGCACGAGAATACAGGATGTAACAGAACTTCTCCCACACTTTCATATTGCTTTTCGAAAGAGCTACCTCATATGGTATAATAAACTCGTTGATATCCGATCTTCTTGATGAGTGCCATATTTTCATGTGACAACACTTCTCCGTAATACCTGCTCTTCCACTTCAAACCTCCAAATAACACTTCTCCGTAATACCTGCTCTTCCACTTCAAACCTCCAAATCCTTATACCTAGCAAGGCCCCGTTGAACACCCTCAAGTCTTTGAATTTACATAATTTCTCTTTCTTCTATAACGATTGAAAACATATGTAAGATGTCAGTTCGGTTATTCAGCCAAATCATTGTTTACATTAAGGTATTTTATAGTGGAGGAGAATATTGCAAACACGGGGTGTTGGGACTCTGGAAATATACCTAGGTAACAAAAAATATGTAGAAATAGAAAGAGACAAGGAGCTTTATGCTTGTTCAGATCATAAATGTTGTGCCTAGTATAGTTTCCTCGGGTCCCAAGTGAGTTATATTAAGAGCACTTCGAGAATTTCTTATTTGACTACAACTTGGGTAGTTTTCTAGTGCTCCCCACTAACAACATGACTAAGTTGGTTTTCGCTCGATCACCAACAACAAACATATCCTTTAGTTTTCACTACCAAAAAAAGAAAAAGGAAAAAAAAAAAAAGAAACCCACACAAACCGCTTTCTTTTTTTTCTCACTTCTTACATCACTACAGTATTAAAATGTATTTAGAAGCAGTAAAATGTGTACTTCATGTCATTGCTGATTCTCTTTTATACCCTTTGTCTGAGATCTTCCTCTTGAGTTTTCTGACATCAACAACATACTCTCGTAATCTCACAAGTGGAGCACAGACCTTACTCTTCACCTAGGGAGGTAGAGAGAGGATGTTTCCAATACACCATCTGCTCAGAATAAAGCAATAACAAAGCAAGTCATATCGGGAAAAGGAAACAGTAACTACAACACAATACTATGCTAAGCGAAGAACACGAGACAATAAATAATAACAACAATCGAAGGACAAGAAACTACATGAAAAAATACGACTAGTAAAGTAGACTATGTGAGACAACGCGCCACTACCCTAGTAACCTTCTACCCTAGTTCGTGTCCTCCACAACCTAGTATCTATGCTCATGTCCCAGGTAAGCTGCAATTGCACCATGTCCTGTCTAATTACCTCTCCCCAATACTTCTACGGCCTACCTCTACCTCTATTGAAGCTATCCCTAGCCAACCTCTGCACTGCGCATCTCCTCTTCACATGTCCGAATAATCTCAACCTCTCTTCCCGCAAAGTAATTTGACGTGGTCAGCTATCTTGTCACCGGAAAAATTGCACGGTGATTATTTTTTCTCGACTATTGTTGGAAATTTGCACAACAATTATTTTCTCATTGAAGCCCTGATACCATGTGAGAAATTACGGGGGAAGAATATTATTGAACTGTGGATCTACATTATTACACTGAGCCCCATTTATAGACACTGCATTTCAATCCCTTTCCATGCAGGATACTATATACAAATTCTATTCCTATTCTAACATTTACCAAAAACAATAATCTATCCTACCATTTACCAAAAACGATAATAAAGCACATGAGATATGGAATGAAGTTTCGGAAAGGTGTGACAAGAAGTTGGCAACATGGAAAAGGCAATATTTATCTCTAGGGGTACTGATAAATTCAGTAATGGATGCCTTTCCCACCTATTGATGTCTCTGTTCCTAGTCATAGGATGATAGAGAAGAAGATCAACAAACTGAGAAGGGATTTCCTCTGTAGCAAAGATAAGAGATGTTATAATCTGGGGAGATGTGATATTCTGACACTTAGTAAAAAAAAGGTGATTTCGGATCAAGAACCTCAGAATCCATAATCATATTCTACTTCATAACTGGGTTTGGAGGTTTTGTAAAGAAGATAGGGCCTTTGGGAAGAATTCATCACCCAGAAGTATGGCTTGGCGAACCAACGGATAAACTAAAAAGGCCACTTATGACTACAGTGTTTGGAAGACCATTAGAAGGTTGTGGCCTGAATGCAGCCTAACATGAGCATAAAGGTTGGTGATGGTGTTAAAACTTCTTTCCGAGAAGACCACTGGATTGGCTAAAATAGTCTAAAAACTCTATTTCATGGCTTATATATCCTTTTAGTCTACAAAAGGATGCTAAAGTTCCCAAGTCTGGACTCAACAAGGTAGGGACCTAATGTTCAGGAGGGATCTACATGACTGCGAAGTTGGAAGTCACTATGCTTTAGGTTTTGACTTTTGACTACTTTCACACGAACCTCTAATGTTCCAGACAAGCAAGGTTGGAAGTTGTGTGGTAAAGGGATTTTCACTGTTAAATCAGGGAATCTAGAATAAGAACAAAGTTGATTCTCTAACAATGGTTTGGCCTTGGAAGGTTATTTGAAAAGTCAAAATTCCACTTAAGGTGTCATGTTTTACTTGGTTGGTCACAAGGAAGGCTTGCCTAACACGAGGTTTTATAAAGAATAGGTCTTTAGATTTGCTCAAGATGCCTACTTTGTGGGAAAAATGCAAAAAGCAATGAGCATTTGTTTCTACATTGCAAGTCAAATGGAAATTTGTGACTCATGTTCTTTTGTATCTTAGGGGTGAGTTTGGTGCTGTCCAACACCACTCTAAAGCTTTTGTGCACCTGGAAGGAAATTGGAATAAGAGAGGCAGAGGAAGATTGGTGGCAGACCATCAGCTTGTATGTGATGGACAATTTGGAAGGAGAGAAACTCAAGATATTTTGAAGATAATAGCAACCCCGTCCAGTAAGTGAAAATGAACTGCCTCGGCCTTCTCTGTTTTTGGTGTAAACGAGATTTGGGGGAAGTAGGAGATTTGGTAGATTTTATAGGCAAAGTGTAAAGAATGTAATTAGTAAGGAGCAGTCCCCTTCCTTTTTTGGGTCTGTGATAAAGGTTTTCATCAGCACCATGCTGATTCTTTTGATATGAATACAAGTCACCTTTTTCTCAAAAGACAAACATTACAGTGACATGGAAAGTTGAAAATGTTCCAATAATAGTGACTTCCTTCGTCCTAATCTATGTCGTAGTTTGATTGGGGACGGAGTTCAAAAACTTGGACTTTAAATCTTTCGCAGTCTTAAATTAAAATTTAGATATCTTTTTAAATCTCATGCGATTTTAAACTTGCCATGTAGAGTGTTGGAATTAGAGAACTTACTAAATATAGAAAGAAGTACTCTTTTAGGGACAAACCAAAAAAGAAAGTAATAAACCTAATTTGGACTGAGGGAGTACTTATTAAGAATACAAAATTAGGTATTGATTCTATTATTGTTATAAAGTCCGCTAACCCTTGAACCCGCAAGAGTGGCTCGCGCCCATTGGTTGAGCATGGGACTTTCATAATTGAGGTCTCAAGTGCGGAACCTCTTGCCTACGATAGTAGGTGATTTGTCTTTTTGGGTCGAGCTTGTCGCACAAGGCTTGCCTAGTGGGGGTTATCTCCCCCGTGTGGTTTGCGGGCTATTACATGAACGGGTTTACCTTTTGCGCGCACCAGCAAAAGAGCGGCCGGCGGGTTCCCTTGACATTAAAAAAAAAAAAAAAAAAAAAAAAAAGTCAGCTAACCTTTGACAGTTGTGCAAAACTAGTTGATACATGCTCTAAAGATTCAAGATAATAGTATTTAATTAGTACATGATAATTTTAGCTCATTAGATTTGTGCTCCGATTTCCCCTAAATAATGATTATTGAAGGAAACCCTTGTTCCATGTGCTGCAAATCCTGAATTTGGATTTTCCTTGGAACTGCAAATGAATAGTTTCCATCTCCATCAAGACACTAACAAAACTTGATTGTGTTGCAGATTTTGGGTTCAAAGGGCCAGTCCAGATTGTTTGAGCCGATTAAAGAGCTTGACATATTGTTAACTCAGGCCTTATCCTAAATTGGAACCAACATACTAGTGCCAACTGTGCAATAGGTGTTCAGAAAATGATTTTCTTCTTTTCCAGATTGCAGCAAGTATACCTCTGGATATCATGCCAGGGTCCAGTGATCCAGCAAACTTCGCCCTGCCACAGCAGGTCTTCCTTGCTTCGCACATGTTTGAATACAACCAATCAGAGCATTTCCTTAAGTCACATTCTTTAGATTTTCAGAGGCTTAATTGGTTATCAGTGATCATCTGTAAAATTTCAGCCTCTCCATAGATGTCTTTTTCCTGGATCATCAGCTTATAACACCTTCAGATCTTGCACGAATCCACATTGCTTTGAACTTGACAACATCAGGTAAGATTCAATAGTCGATCAGTTACGTTTTAAAGAAATTTGCTCATTGTTCGTATGGTTATTGCATGATCTTCAGGTTCCTAGGTACATCTGGTCAAAATATTGATGATCTTGGCAAGTATTCGGAGGCAAACAACAATATTGAATTTATGGAGAGGACATTGTGGTGGAGACATCTAGCACCAACGGCACCAGACACCCTTGGTCAAAAATTTTCCTTGCTATGCTTGGAAGTTCTTATGATAGTGGTTTCCATGCCTAAAGTTTTGTTCTCTGCCCAGTATATTATTTAGATTTGACAAATTGCAGCTTTTAGATTGCAAATCGAGTCGACGATACAAACTATATGATCTTGGAAAAGAAAGAGCTAAAAAATTACTCCTTCCATCCCAAAAAGATTGTCCTAGTTTGACTTGACACGGAGTTTAAGAAATAAAGGAATACTTTTGAAATGTGTGGTCCAAAACAAATCTTAGATATTTGTGTGACTGTAAATCATTTCATAAAGTTAAATTGTTTCTAAATATAGAAAGGTGCCAATCTTTTTGGGACAAACTAATAAGGAAAGGAGGACAATCTTTTTGGGACAGAGGGTGTACCATTTAAGTTATTTGAAGGGTTTACAGTTCAATTTGATTGCATATATTTCTTCCATCTAAGTTGGCATATTCATCCTATTACATTTGCAGTGTGCTACCCTTTCCTGATAGCGATCCTTTCTATGTCGAAACATGTCCTCATGTTTATTTTGTTGGCAATCAGGATAAATATGAATCTCGCTTGATAAAAGGTATGTTCTGATTTTTATTTTTAAGTGTTAAAGTTTCCAGAGAATGTATGTGATCGTTAGTAGTGTCTGCAGGATCAGAAGGGCAGATGGTAAGGCTTATTTGCATTCCTAGATTTGCAGAGACTGGAGTTGCAGTGGTGGTAAGCCTCCACTGTTTTTATGAGCTGTCTCCTCAGTATGTTTACATTAGCATAAGTTTATCAATTATACAGCCTCTTCTAACTGTTCTTGCAATGAAGGAAACTACGAACACAAGTTTTATTGTGAAAGAGAAATTAACTTTTTCTGCATAATAGATATGTTTCTCTTTGAAACATGACTTGATGCTTAATAAATTCTAGTTTTCCAATATATTTCCTCTGAAGGCGGAAAGTTATGGTGCTAATTGATATGCACTTGCAAATTTGTATCAGTTCTTCAAGAGATGTTGTTTGACGGATATTTGTCATTTTAAGTTAATTTAACAATTAGCTAGTTGTCTAAAAGTTTTCTAAACACTCCCGCATTTTCCACATAAAGTTTGACGTATTTATAATGGATGACTATATCCTGTGTTTGTTGTGCACACATAGAAATGGATGTGTCAAATTCTTCTTTTTTTATCATAGCTTACCCTTCCTTATAGTCCATTCCTTTAAAGACCTGTCTTCTTGACGAAAACAAATTGTAGATTTACCCAAATATAGAGGAACAAGCTCCTAGGTACCACTAGAGTGTAAGACAAACATCTCAAAATCATAGCCTGTCGCCGATCTGATGAGCAAGAGCTTCAAAGGTTGTCTTATGGGTCGATAGGATTATGGAATCATCTCTGACAAGTATAGATAGGATTAGGGTTACGAGTAGAACAAATACTTTTTAGAGTGCAATGGGAGGACTCTCTGGAGACTAAGTCCGCACTTGGGAAAGAATTTGGTGTCGCGTGTGAATTGTCTGGACCGGTTGAAGAGCGCAGACGACAATGAGATGTCAAGAGTGGTGGAGTTGGAGCTTTGGGAGATAGAGCAGTAGAAGGTGGAGAGGAAGGATAGACAATGGTAGAATCTCCGGAAGATGGAATTCGTAAAACGTTGGAATGCTGAGTTGTGTAGAAGAGGAGGGTGCAAAGTTAGGTTAACTTTCTAAGGAGGTAACTTAAGTGGGCAGAAGGTACCGCTGGAAATCGGGTGCGTAACACCGATATTCCTTCTGTTACAGTCGAATTCAGTTTGAGCAACATTCTGAAAGGTCTGCCATGTAAGTAATAGCACACCTCATGAGTACGGGCCAATTTGTTAATTAAAAGCCGAATTTGTTAATTAAAAGCCGAATTTGTTACAGTAGCTACATCTTGACTGAGTTTCCCAAAAGCGACATCCATTCCCATTTCCAGTCTGAGGTGCTTTAATAAAGAGTTTGTTGATGTCACTGTATGCCTGGACGAAATAAGCGAGCAGTAATAATCGAGAGAACAAATTATCGACGGTAGGGATGACAGAGCTAGCCAGGATTTGATCACGCATCAAGTCAAGTTCAAATGGACACCTAACAAGTGTCAAAAGTACAAAACATCTTCTGATGGTGCTCCATTTGCAGTATGCAGCATCATCTCATCACTGCATGAACCTGTCCAAGATAGGTAAAAATTTCCAAATCCCGTTATTTTTTTAAGAAGTTACTCAACTGAGAAAGTCCATTATAAAAACGAGAGATCATTTATGTATAACCCACAAGTCTTTTTCAAACTAAAAAACAGGTCTGGAATGGACGAAACTGAGTCGTCAACATCATATCAATAGGTTTTCATAGTAGGCTACACAACCGAGCATCAATATTTTTCGGTTCTCCTTTATCCTTTCTTTAATATCCTTAGCCTGCTCATTTAAGTGATCTTGAACACCTTACTCCTTGCACCATAATTGAATAGAATAAGACCAAGATTAGTAGTTTGAACTACCTGCCAAAGGATCTGTGATGGTAGAATGGTGCGGATTCTAGAGATCATAGTTTTAGCCTATGTTTCCCGGACTCTCCTAAAATATCATTGGGTGCATGTCGGATCCTTCAAAAGTAGTGTATTTTAGGAGGATCTGATACGGGTGCGGCAACACTTTTGAAGAGTCCGAGTAACTTAGGTTTTAGCTCAAAAAGTTAATATGCACAACAACATTTAATGAAGAATGCATAATCAAGTAACAAGAACTAATATGGATGATAAAGATTCATCCTTTCAGTTTCAACCATTAATACTTGCGCGTACACCGTCAAGGGCTCTCCTAAACAAGTCACTCATAAGGGATGGACCTGATTTACACGCTAAAAATACCCCCAACCTATTCTTTTGGCTCAAGAATACCCTCATACTAACGCCCAAACTGATGGTTTTTCCAAAAAAATTTTAAAAAGCCACGTGGCTTATTATGATTGGCCACATATATTATTCAATTTAAAAATTAAACTCACCCACTTTTAAACCCAAACCTGCCGACCCGTTTAATCTGACACGATTTTTGAAAGTTATTTCAATAGATGAATAAACTGGTTCTTTTTTGTTGTTTTTGTGTTGAATTAATTATGCCAATGGCTATACTGATTCACAACAAAATTCTGCTTGTGTATTAGTTTAGTATGACAATGACTATGATTTTGATGTCATGTCAGTGTCTTGGTTTTGACTGTTCTTCAATGGCCATACTAATTTATTGGCTTTCTTGTATTTGTCAATGATCAGCTCATTTGTTTTGTTAGTTTTCATTTCTTAGTAAATAAATGTGCAGTGTTGTTCAACAATTCTATTTTGGCCAAATACATAAGTAGCCCCTTAAGGCTATCACTTTCTTTTTTTTTTTTTTTTTTTTTTTTTTTTTTTTTTGGCACTTCACAAGTTCATCGTCTTCTATGGATCGAGTCATCTATATCAAAGTTGAGAGCATAATTCCATTTATCATATTAAGACTCTATATATTTTGGCATTACAGTATGTAATAGTCTTCCAATTGGATCCAACAATAAGTTGTGGGAACTTCTTCAATTCCTTAATTTTTAATTCACCAGCCATGATCTAAGTTGCTCGAACTTGGGTGCGGCTATCCGATACGGGTATGGATCGGAGTGTCGGATTCGGTAAAATCTAAATTTTAAGATTCCGGGGTGCTGATCCAGGTATGGATACAGGTGGGGGGATTCGACTAAGAACATTCAAAATTATAAAAATAGAGCTATAAAGAACACGAGCCATTGAATTCTTGGTTTCTCTCTGTTTGGCCTGAAACATGAAGCAACGAATATGAGACAAAAGGGATATAATATTGAAGATATGCCATTACCTATGTCTTAAATCTATTTTATCTTTCATTTTGAGAAATCAAAATCTCAATTTTCCCCCAAATTTGTCCATGGACTCCGGTCAAAGTATCCCAAGTTGGTTGACAACGTATCCTGCATCCGCACCTATCCCGTGTCGAGACGGGTGCAACATCAAAAAACGAAGAGTGGCAAATGCTTCATCATCTTGTGTTTGGCTTCATTAAAAACAGGGAAATATGTTCTTTTACCCTAGCAAAATGGCTATATCTATGATGGAGAAATAAGTCGTTGAAAAAATTTCACTTTCATTGCCATATTCTCACTCTTTTTTAGGGTGAACATGGAAGGAAAAAAAGGGTGCCCCCGGTCAAAGTATCCGAAGTTGGTTTACCGTATCCGAGACGTATCTTGCATCCGCACCTGTCCCGTGTCGAGACGGGTGCGGCATCAAAAAACGAAGAGTGGCAAATAATTTGCTTCATCATCTTGTGTTTGGCTTCATTAAAAACAGGGACATATGTTCTTTTACCCTAGCAAAATGGCGATATCTATGATGGAGAAATAAGTCATTGAAAATATTTCACTTTCATTGCCATATTCTCACTCTTTTTTAGGGTGAACATGGAAGGAAAAAAAGGGTGCCCCCCCCCCCCCCCCCAAAAAAAAACCAAATAGATCGTTTTTTAGTTTTAATTCAGGCGGGCATTATGTGGAGGTAACAGGCAGATTTTATTTGCTTGTTTTTACATTTAGGAAGCGTTTGTGATCACGTGCCTATGTTTTCTTATATATTGAGATTTTTGTGTTTAATAGGCATGCTTTTGCTAACATTACCATTCTCAAAAAAAAAAAAAAAAATTAGGCATGCTTTTGCTGAAGTTGAACTGTCCAATCAGGGGCGGAGCCAGCTTATGTCCAGGGGGTTCATCCGAACCCCCTCGGCAAAAAATTACAGTGTATTTTCAAAGTTAAAATTATTTTATTATGTATATATAGTAGATGTTGAACCCCCTGACTTCTTCGTATATTTACCTTTTAGAATTTTTGAACCCCTGGATGAAAATCCTGGCTCCGCCACTGTGTCCAATAGGAACGAACTTCAGGTAAAGTGTAAAAATGAAAATCATGGAAACTTTAAGGGGCCACCTATGTATTTGGCCTTCTATTTTCATGTGCTTATTTCTTGGATGATGCTGGGCACGCATGCAAGTGTTTATGTATTTTGACTAGAAAAGGCCTATTTTGTGTTAATCTCAGGGTTTTGTTTTTTGGGGTCATTGATTTCTTATTGAATTTATAAGAATCAAGATAGCCGGATATACACCATCGAACCAAATCGCAAAAACCACATGGATCAGAGCGCTGGAAGTACGTCTTCAACCACGATCCCATAGGCTTTTCATTGAAATTGGGAATATATATGGTGGATGGGTCTCAACTGAAGTAGAGACTGATCTTAAAAATCATATGAAGGGGGCGATAATTCAAATTTCAGTCGACGGTTGGAAATGCCCTAGCGACACTATTAGAAAGAGACGACGTCAAATTTTTTATTCCGATATGGGTGGAGCAGTGTTCGATTTGAACTTGCTCCACTGGCGAGCAGAACTAGGTCGCCAGAATCTAACAAATCCGAATCAGAAGCTCCGTCACTTGAAGCAATTTTGACTCATAAAAAAACAGAAATATATGAGCGGAAAGACTCGAGACTTAGTCAAAAAAGACATGCAGATGAAGGGAACCATCGACAAAATGGTGGCGAACCTTATTGCAGATGACTCAGAGATAGAGAAGCAAACACAAAAATATCAACTTGCCACACTGGTTAGGCAAGTTAATCCAGAAATTGAAGAATGGGTGTTAGAAGATGCGCATCTAATTCAACAAGACATGAGTCTAATGTAGCATAAGGAGGAGATGACTGCTATATAGGTGAAACAGTACATGATTAAACTGGGGAGTTTTTTTGGGGGTTGATTTTAAAGGGACATGAGGAGGAAGCACTGGAATTTTTTATGCAAATAGATAGCACCAAACAGGCTAGAAAATTGGAGGCAATGCCTGTAACTAAGAGGATTAGATTTAAAGGGACACGGGCTCAAGGGACTAATTTCTTTTGATGTTAAGTTCCAGAGTGATGGGAAGAGAGGAAGGGAAAGATAGAAACCTTTTTTGAACGAAGTTAAAATTGGTGTCATAGAATGTAAGGGGGCTGAATAATGGGGACAAGATAAGAATTGTGAAGAGCCTTAGACACAGCCAGAGTGCTCATGAACCTAAATTGGAAGGGGAGGTAAAAGAGAACATCAAAGATCTCTTGGTAGGGGATGGGTAAAACTTGCTTGTCTGCAGGCTAGCGGCACTAGAGGGTGGAGTTTTGATGTTATGGGACAGCAGAGTGTGGAAAGGGGAGACTTTGGAGATTGGTGTATATACTTTATTTTGCAAGGTTGTGGCATTCCTTCAAGATTTTGAGTGTCATGTAACTGTAGTATATGCCCCAAACAGCAAAGCCGAGAGGGAACATGTGTGGGATGAAATAGGGTCAGTCAAGGGTTTAATAAAGGGGTGCTGGTCTGTCTGTGGAGATTTCAATGTTACATGATTTCCATCAGAAAAATTAATTCCAGAAGAAGAGCCCCTGCCGTGGAAGAACTGTCAGACTTCATAGAAGATATGGAACCCATTAGCCTTCTAGGCAGTGTCTATAAGTGATATCCAAGGTGTTAATAGAAAGACCTAAAAGAATTATAGGCAAGTTGGTGGATGTATGACATATGGCTTTCATTAAAGATAGCAAATCATGGATGCCAATCTAATTGCCAAGCAGTGGACTCATGAATCCCTTTTCTATGATGGAAATAGGGATTGTCAAGGGTTTAATAGAGGGGCGCTGGTCTGTCTGTGGAGATTTCAATTTTACATGACCCCTGCTGTGGAAGAATTCTCAGACTTCATAAAAGATATGGAACCCATCAGCCTTATAGGCAGTTTCTATGAGCGATATCCAAGGTGTTAATAGAAAGACCGAAAAGAGTCATAGGCAAGCCGGTGGATGTACAACATATGGCTTTCATTAAAGACAGCAAATCATGGATGCCAATCTAATCACAAGCAGTGGACTCCAGAATCAAACAAAGCAAGCCAGTAATCTTATGCAAATTGGACATTGAGAAAGCATATGATCATTTCAACTGAGAATTTTTATCAAGAAGGTGCTTTTTTGTATGGGTTTTGCAGGAAAATAGATGAAGTGATAAGATTGCATTTCAACTGTCAGATTATTAGTTCTTATCAATGACTCTCCTGAAGGTCTTTTCCCAGCACATAAAGGGTTAAGAGATGGGGATCCTCTGCCTCATTTTTTTAAATTTATACTAGTCATGGAGGGCTTGAATAACATGATCAAAGTGGCAAGAACAAATGACCGAATCAAAGGTTTTGATGTCACAAGTGCAAATGTAAATGGCAACATGGAAATCACTCGTCTACAGTATGTAGATGACACCTTAATCTTTATGATGCTGATGAAGATTTTGAGAGCTATTTAGGTATTGTTTGAAGGGATTTGTGGTTTACACATTAATAGGAGAAAGAATCACATATATCCAATATTCTAGGTGAAGTAGGGGCACTGCCATCTGCTTACTTTGGTTTGCCTTTAGCAGCCGAATCAAAGTCTCTAAATATCTGGAACTCTGTGATTGAAAAATGCGAGTAGATGTTGCCTAGGTGGAAATCACAATATATATCCTATATGATATACGCTTTTCCTAATCTTGCTGCAGTGATCAAAAGACTAGACAAGATCAAATGGAAGAGTGATCAAGATAAAAAAGTTTTCCATTTAGTCAAATGGAGTAATAACCTATTGGGGAAAAAGCTGGGAGGATTGGTATCTGGAATTTAAAGTTGCGGGGCAAATCTGGAATTTAAAGTTGCGGGGCAAAGCTTGAAGTCTTAAATTATGGTGGATAGTAGACAACATACAAATTTCTGAACCAAAGTAACTAGCAGGTGCAACTTTGGCCTTGGAAGCACACCTGGAAAGTGAAGGTACCATTCAAAGTTGCCCATTTCACATGGTTGTTGGCAAGGGAATCAGTACTCACTCAAGAGAACCTAAAAAAGAGAATTTCTCTTTGTTCTAGTCGTTACTCGTGTGGTGAAGAGGGTGAGACAATTAGTCATCTATTTTTACATTGTAGGATTACAATGCAACTTTGGAGGATCTTTGCTAATCTTAGGGGCATTGTTTGGGTAATGCCAAATTGGATTACTCATCTACCCCATTGTTGGAAGGAGGCAAGACTAGGAGCCTCAGACAGAAATTGATGAAGGATTGTCGCAGCTTGCATTTGGCGAATGGAAAGAGAGAAACTCGAGGTGCTTTGAAGACAATAGTAGTAAAGTACAGAAGATCAAGCTTTATTGCCTTGAATTTTTTATTTTTTTTTATATTGTTGGTGCAAGCAGATTTACCTAGAAGCGACTAAGGGCCCGTTTGGCCATGAAAACTTTTCACTTTATTCCGGAAAACGTTTTCACTTTATTTGGAAATCAACGTTTGGCCATGGAAATTCCAAATACAACTTGAAGTTGTATTTGGAATTTGAAAAACACCAAAAAACTTGTTTTCACTTTCAATACATTCAAACAACCAAATATTCTTCGCAAAAACTATAACAAGCACAGCTCTAACTCCAAAAGACCAAATGAAGTGAAAAATATTTGGTTTTCATGGCCACGCGCCTACTAAATTCATAATTGAAATCATTGGTTCTTATCAGATTTTTGGATCAGTTTTCTTAGTTTTGATGTAAATATAAGTTCAACAAGGAGGAAAGACGTTTGAAAATAGGTAAGCGTGGGTGATTACCTTCTCTTTTTAATTGGAAAAAGCCATCAGGTTTAGGGTGTTAGTTTGAGGGGCATTCTCGAGCCAAAATAATAGGTGGGGGTTTGGCCCTCTTACGTAAATAAATAAAAGTGAAAAAAACTGTTAAAAATATACATAAATAATACTAATACCAATGATAATAATAAAAAAGTCCCATACAAGTTTAAAACCTATCCTCAACTAGTAGCTATCACTTATATGGGTCTTTTTCTTTTATTGTGCCCTATTTTTAGCGAATTTGTAATGATAACAAGCATTTGCACCCGTCCCCTTTTAACAGTAGAGTAAAAATTGGCCAGAGTCGAAACATTGAAAACAATCTCGCGGTAAACCTAGATTTTATTCGAAATTGAAGACGGTCATAGGAGGGTGGTGGTTTGAATGATAAGGTACTTAGATGTGTAGCCTCAAAATGACCCGGTGACACCACAACAAAGAGAAGATTGTCAAAATTTGACCATGAAAGCTCACATGCGCCCGCGTGCTCGCCAGGAAACTGGTTCTGACAGCGCGTGAGGGCATGTGTAAGGTCTGCTGCGGGGGAGACATTCTGGGGTTTGCTCGCTGAAGGGTGAGGGACCTGGTGATGGTGTTGGATTTATTTGACAACACTGAAAAAGAAGCCGGTGACACAAAACGGCCCTTGAAAGTCAATCAGCTGTCTCAATGTGTTTGCTTTCTCGGATCTTACTCACCAACGCTCTTCTGCCATGTGAGAAAGACGAGAAAGAAGAGAAAAAACTGCTCGATTATTCCCTCTAGCTATTGGCGTTTGTATAACTAAGTTTACATGTCCTAGAAAGCAAAGAAAATCAATACATAATTACAATTTAATTACAAACGGAGCACATTAAGATGCATGCTATATCTACGGTATTCGAGAATATTCATAAAGATCCTAACAGTGTAGATCGGTGATGAGGTGCGCCAACATACATGGTTTGCCATTGCATATATTTGTAGGAGATTGAATATCACTTCTCTGAAGCTTTATATGTGCGCGCCGAAAAGCGGAATTTCTCTGCTAGTATTATCGATAAGCTATTTGAAGTTTTATGTGTATGTTGGAAACCTAGGACACGAACGCCCACATTAGGCTACGTCTCTGAATCTCGAGGATAGTGCGTGTGCTTAACCACTTTTGAGTTAATTGACTGTTATTAAGTAAGCATTTGGACATAAAAAATGAGAAATTTGAAAAAAGGAGCATTTAGAATAAAGTTGAAAAATAGTACTTGAAAATTGGATTTGTGTTTGGACATGAATACAACTTGGAAAAATGTTATTTTTTTAAGAGTGATTTGTAGTGAAAAATGTGAAAACAGTATTTGGAGCTTTTCGAATTCCGAAAATCGAGGTTGAATCCGGAAAATTGTAACCATTCTATGTGCAAACATGGAAAAAGGTGAAAATTATCCACTGCCAAACGGGCCCTAAGTCTATTTAAGCTCGAATGCCTCTGAAACCATAAAACATAAGAATAACTCACGAATCAAGCCTTTAAACTAAAATTGGGCATCAAATTCTGTTGTTGTTTGTGTACTTGTGGCTTAAAGTAAAATTTGAATGTGGATTATATGTTATCAGATTTTCCTCATTTTGTCTCTTTCTGGATAAACTTGGCCTTGTCCCAAAGAAGAAACTTTGATTAAAACATGAGCATGAGATCCTTCTAAAATAATACTCCCACTGTTTTAGTTTATGTGTCTTAGTTGAAATTTAAGAATGTAAAGAATACTTTTAAATCTTGTAGTCTTAAACTAAATGTGTGTATAGAATACCCTTTGAATGTTGCGGTCTAAAACATGCCATGTCATTCTTATATGGAAGTGTCATTAAGGGTAAAAAAGTAATGTTGAAATTAAAAACTTACTAAATATAGAAAAATACATTTTCTTGAAACAGACTGAAAAAGCAAGTAGGACACATAAATTGAAAAGGAGGAATCAAGAGTTGTTTTTCCTTCTGTTTTTGGTGATCATGCTAGATGTGGTCATAAGATCTTTCATTATGACATTCCTTTGTACAATAATGCAAGCGTAATTTCCTTTTTATTTTCATTGTACTCCTTTGAATAAGAATCATATGAGCTTATCTTTTCTGTTGCTGCAGTTGAATATCAGAAACCTTGAGTGCCATATGCTCAGCTTTGCCAGTCAAATCCACTTATAAGATCAAAGTACGATGTAATGACTGAGTGCGTATATATTGCAGCTAAAAGTTGCCGGGGAGGTGTATTTCTGTTTCCTGATATTGTCAAATAACAATTCTTTGGATTTTGCTTCGTGATTTTGGTTTCCTTGAACCCCCTGGTCAAGTTTGGTATTCTTCTCCTTCCTTCATCCAGCAGGGACTTCATATCATCCATGTTATTGAAATTACGAAAACACGGTGCTGTTTTAATCCTGGGAAGTCATTGCTGCTAGACCAGTGATAGGTGCATGAAAAGTGGAACAGAAGAGGAAAATAAACAAGAAAAATGAAAAGAGAAAATATATAACTTAATCATAAGTGAGGAGAAGAGGAAGAGGAAGCAAAAAAGGAGAAGAACTGAAAAGGAGAAGTAAATGGGCACATAGATGAGGGCGAGAGAGTGAGAGCTGGTGCACCACTTATTGTTGCCTGCCTATATAAGGTAATAGGACTAACATATTATGCCCTTAGTCCCAATTTATGCGATTCACTTTTCTTTTTAGTTTGACTAGAAAAGAAAGACACCTTTTTTTATTTAGAAACGATTTAACTTTAAACTTCTCATTTTATCTAAGACTTGTTTTGGACCACGAATTTCACAAATCAATCTTTCTTTCTTTCTTAAACGCTGCGGCCAATCAAAATGCATCACAAAATGGGATTATATATGCCTCGGTTAAATATAAGCTATGTTTAATGGAAAGTTAGTGAAGAAGAGATGCTATTGACAGTTATAGTATAGAATGACATGAAATTACCAATTACCAGAAGAGAGAACCTCAAAGTTCTAATTCTTCATCCCCTAAAGTACCAACTTTCCACCATGCCTACTTTTCTATATCAGTATGTGAGACTGGAGAATCCGTCTTTTTTGATGAAGTGAGTAGTTTCATTGATGTTATCAAGTAGATGCATCCAAAAGATAGTGTCTTAGCTCCAGTACATGGAAGGCTCTGCTGAGAGCAGGGAGCAAACAAACTCCAAAAAATTATTAGAGCTATTTACAGGGGACAAATTGTACCAACTAAATGAACATAAGGGAGTGGGTTGGGATTTATATTCCATTTGAATATCAACGTCTCCTTTCTGTCCAAACACATCTGAAAAGGCTTGCAAGGTTCAGTTTCCAGATTTCCAGACAGGTGAGTCTGTCTTTTGATAAATTAAGTTTCCTTTCCTTTCTTCTTCCGTTGTTAAATGATGATATAGAGCTTTAACCGAAGATCTTGGTCAGATGGACTGGTTGATTCACAATGTTCGTTAGGACAATAACTGTCACTACCCTAATTACCCTTGTTGTTATTGGCGCCCAACATGCTCGTTAGGAGAACCAAAACTAGTTATAAACGACAAATCACAGTTGCTATTAATAGATAAAATAGTTCAAACAAGGAATTTAGATAGATAATGAAATCCATATTCTGCTAGACATGAACTACTAATAGTAGAAATAAGTACAGATGTCTTAAAAACCAATACATAGCCTGTTTGAATAGAAATAAACATAGTAGAAGTCTCTAAGCTACCGCAAACAAGATGGTAGCTCACCCCTGGAATAGCAAATCCGCAGAAAGCTCTCACTCACGGACTCCAGTGGTGGTCGGGTCAAATCTGGGGTGATTACGGGTAGTAGTAGTGGAACATATCGAAAGTAATTAGATTTTTAGTCCCGTGCAGTCCTTATAAGCACATAATAAATACATAGCACATAAACTACATAATTAAATAGACAGAACAACATTTAATGAAAAATGCGTAATCAAGTAACAAGAATTAATATGGCTGATAAAGATTCAACCTTCTCACTGAAACATATAGTTTCAACCATTTATACCTGCGCGCCACTTTCAAGGGCTCTGTTAAATAAGTGATTCATAAGGGATGGATATGATCCACACGCTATAATCGGGTCGTAGACAACTCACACGCCCTAAACTCAATCACCGAGTCATGGCCAACTCACACGCCAAACTCCACATATCAATGTGAAACACATATAACCCGACATACATGTAATCTATTACTTCCTCTGTTTCAATTTGTTTGTCTGGTTTTGACTTAGCACGAATATGTAGAATGTACTAAAATATCCTTTAATCCTGCGGCTTTAAACATGCTATGTGGAAAGTTGGATTTAAAGTGTAGCAAAATAAAGAAGAGGCGTTCTTTTTAAAAGGGTCTAAAAAGGAAAGAAAGATAAACAAATTGAAACGAAGAGAGTATGTTAAACTAGCTCGTAATTGATGCTTATAACATTATACTAGCATATATAGATTGTATCCGTAGTAAAAAAACAAAAGGATTGCCCAGTGCACTAAGCCTCCGCTTCTGCGAACGACCGGACCACAAGGGTATATCGTACACCGTCTTACACTTCATTTCTGCATGAGGCTGTTTCCACGCCTTGGACCCCTTCAGAATGCATCTGTAGTCATGCCACAAATTAGGTAATGCACAACAAGAGCAACAATATGTCCCACATATTACCTGGTCCCGCATATATACTTGTCAGCATACATGTAGGGTACACCCGTATACGTAGTGTATGTATAACAAGTTCAATTTGGGAAAATTCCCTCACTGAGGTCAAAATCTTAACTCGGTCCAAACAAAGCTTTAACCTTTTTATTTCAGGAACATTCCAAAAGGTTCAACTCCAGTCAAAAGACCACTTAAAGGCGTAAATAATGCCATTGGGCTAAATTCCATAATTTAATACGCGATCTAGGTCCAAGTCAACCCCGAGCCCATACGGTCAAATCCAAGAACAAAATTCCTGGTTATTGACTTGTGCCAAGATCTGATCCTTTCTTTCCCTCCAATTATTTCTGTTGTTCCTACTCCATTCTTTAACTTTACCTTTTAGAAGGATTATCCCATTTGGAAATCTGGTGTTCTTAACACAATTAAAGATGACCACCAGTTCTCCACCATGTTTTTTAAACCCTCCCTGTTAAGCCACTAATTTTCAAATTTGAAGTAGGACTTCTTGAAATTCCAATCCCCATAAGTTAGCATAATGGGATCGTGATCAGATCCCAGTTGTGGCAACACACTGTGGTTGATTTGTGAAAAGCTTTCATCCTATTGAGCAGAGAATAGAATTTTATATATTCTTGATGCACATCTATGATTTTGCCCTCTCCTCCAAATAAAGGACGATCTAACAGCTCCAGGTCATCTATGCACTCGGAGAATTCAACCATAGCTCTAGTGATTCTATTGTATTCAGTCCGCTCAGAAGGAGATCTGCGACATTAAAGTCACCACACATCACCCACGGGCCCCTCTGATTGCTGACAATTCCCACCAAAGATCCTCCCTTTCACTCCTATCACATTCAGCATATACTGCAGTTAAGTACCAAGTCAGACCTTGGTTAACTCCAGAAAACCTACAAGCAAGCATCTGATTGCTACTATCTATGAGCATCCCATTACATACTCTTTTGTCCCACAAAACAATGATACCTATTTACTTCTTGGCTCCCCATCCTTTTATTTTTTGTCAAAAATTAAATTTCTATTCTCCTTTGGTACCAACTGCCTGTCCCTGTTGGACTCTTTGACAATTACCGAAGTCTTTCCCCGAGTCCAGCTTCATAAACAAGCCTTCTTCCTTCAAACTAAGCTCCAAATTTCTTGCCAAGTTCAATGATGTTATTTTGATCCCACGAATCAAATCGAATTGGGATAGGCTCCTCGCAATCTAATAGTTGAGTGTCGTAGCTTTCTCCTATTTTCCGTCTCTTCAATTGTGATTCTTCAACTGCGATGAAAGATTCGATAAGAGACTCAATCATCTCGACTTCAGAAATTGTTGCACGATTAGTTTTGATGATTGAAATTTCACAGCTCTTCAAATCCATGCAAAAATCCCATTATTCCTTGAAGATTATCTCTGACCAAAGATGAAGCGGAAGCCCCAAGGCTCTGATCAATGTCCCTTCTTTATCTTGAATTTCAATACTGCATGCAGCATTCGGCGACCACAACTCCAAGAAGATTTTCTCCTCTTTACAGTTCAATTCACCTTGCATAACATGCCCAGCCATGTGTTTGTTTGGGAACTCAAATAGATAGAGAGGTCCTGCCATTCCATAGATGTTTACTCCGAAGTGTTCTTCCAAGCCAAGACGGTCCATCTTCTCAAGCCAGTGAGAGTTGGTGTCTCTTTCAAATCTCTCTTGAAATGGCCACAACACAACTTGACAATAATTCATTCTCAGTGGAGGCGTTGTCACGATCTATGACAATATTATTGCGTCTAGTGATCATATCTTCCTTTTGATCATTTGACTACCACTTGCTAGCTTTGACAGTATCTGCATATTGGATTTTGGGGTCAGCCCTCCTAAAAATGTTTGTAATGAATGAACGAGCTTGTCTTCCTTAATGAATCTGCCCATATTAATAGCAATATCCTTCCATCCAGCATTAAATGCAACTTCTGGTTAAATAATAACATATATGTTGTCTCCTTGTACTGTGACAATAATGATAAATCTGCCATGGTTATTGCTTTTTCTCAAGCAGAAATATAGGGACTGCTGCTCCTTATTTTTCCACCTTCTCAAATGTGTTCCATTGTCCCGCGAAGCTTGAGGACAAAGAATATCCACTCCATAATCTTGCTGTTGAAAGTGGTTCTACGCATCAAGTTACGACTTCGTTCCGCCCAATCAAAGAAAGTGCGACCTTGATTTTAGTCTAGTGATATCATAAGACTTAAACCCCGTTGCAAAGTACATTCTATTCCCAACACCCCCCCCCCCCCCCACCCCCAAACCCCCAATTGTCGAATTCTAAGAGTCCACCAAAGAAAGTCGAGGAAAGTGAGAAAGAAGAATAGAAGAAGAATGATGAAAGAAAAATTTTCAGCGATCACAGTGTGTCATAATTGAGCCCATAGAGATGTACAACCCTAGGAATTAGAGCTGAGAGGAGAAAGAGAAAGGAAATAAATGGGTCATGTCAAAACAGAGTCTGGCAATCAATGTTCAGATATGAGGACAAAGCAATTCGAGAAGTGGGTTTGAGGAGAGAAAGTAGATGGGTCACATCGGAGCAGTGTTTCTGGCGATATGCGAGCATATCTGAGAAAGAAATTTGAGAAAAAGGGTTGTGTGAGTTCGGAGTAAGTTTGAGGAGAGAAAGTAGATGGGCCATGTCGGAACAGTGTTTCCGGCGATTGACTAGCACATCTAAGGAGAGAATTTGACGGAAGAATGTGGTTCAGGCCTTACTTCGATACCCCTGTCTTGGAGCGATTGTATCGCTGCTGAGTTTGAATAAAAACCCAAAAAAGGCTAATGGAGTTACCATCACTAGGGGTAGAATCATCTTGACCATCTTTGCTTTCCCCTGTCATGTTGTAATCCAGTTCAACACTACTTCCAGAATTTTGGTGGTTACTAGGAGATAGGTTATTGTATAGGGTGATGCTTTGTTGAACTGAGGTGATCTCAATATTGACAGGTCCTTGATATTCAGAATTGATGTTTCCTCTAGCGAGTTCATAATCTGAATTAGCCCTCTCATTACTTCTGTTTGGAGAGCCAAGTCAGTCTCCGTAGCTTCCATATCATGGAAAATTTCATCATTCTCCTCCCTAGAATTTGTTATTACTTGCTTCTGATCAGGAGGTTCATGGTTAGTACTGTAGCCAACTCCTTGATGTCCACTTTCGTTCTGTATTCCAGGGTCAATAACTTCATTTCTATTATCTATCAAGATAATAGTCTCATCTTGTGCCTTATTTTTAATGTTGAGAGGGGTCCATGTGGTATGCTGTGCTGTTTCTAACTTTCTAATGTTTCCATTTGAGTCTCTTGTCTCTCCTTGTAGAGTAAATTCTTCGGGAATAGTAATTTCTTTGGTGAACTTCTTCCTCTTATTTTGCCCATTATTGGTGTACTTTGGATCTTTGATAGTCAACTTTTGTATTCTCCCTTGAATCTCTGTACCATAACTGGTAGTTATAGCAGCTGCCCCACTTGTTTTGCCGACATTAGGTCTTGGTTGTTGCTATTTGACGCTGTCTTTTTCCTTTTGTTTTTCTCTCATCTCTTACTCCTTACAGGTACATGAGTAGCCATAGTATTGTCTTGTTCTATAGGGTTGCCATTGGGAGATTTTGTGGCAACCATGTCCTCATCCTCATTCTCCTGAAGAATGTTGAAAGAGTTAGTTCCTTCTAACATGTTGGATTTGTCTGGAGCTGTATCTGCTTCTTTGTTGATGTTTTGACTTTTCTCCTTCTGTCATGGATAGTATTTCCTTTTCCTATTCTTATGTCAACATTCCACCAACCTTCCTCTTGGTTGTTTGATGTAGTATTCCCATCTTCTTGTGTCATTGTATTCTTTGCAACTGCCTGTTCCATGTTCCTTCTTTGATCATTTGCCCATTGTTTGCTCTGATTGGCCTGAGTAGTGCTTCTGTCTGTGGCAGTTGTAGATGATTGTCCTCAGAATTTAGTTTGATCAACCTTAACAGCCTTACACCCTTCTGTAGAATGATCTTGGACTTTACAGTGAGAGCAATAAGGAGGCATGGTTTCATATTCAATTTTATGCTCAAAGGTATAGGTCTTGTTTGGTGGTAGTGGTTTTGTCTATGATCAAAGGAACACCTATGGGACTAATAATCCTACAAATACAAAGTGCATCCCATTCATAGTAATGTCATGGTAAATCATGAAGGTTTGCCCATACTGGGGCCATAGAACAACAATAGGTTAAAATTGGTATTCCCTTTCAAGATTTTTCATATTAACATCGTCAGCTAAAGGAATGAAGTATCTGGAGAAAATATTACTATAAGTCCTCATTTTCAACATCAATGTAAACATGATATCTATCCCTTTGGAACAATTTTGACTTCCCCTTTAGTAATAACTTTTGTAAAATCAACCCCTAATTTTATCAATTGCAGGTATGCCTCTAATGAACTTACCGACGATGGTCCATCGGCAACTCTCCGCCAAGAGTTCATTTTCTTCCTTTGTGAAAACCACCACCGTTTTGCCATCAAGATCTTGGTGGTAGCCTTACTTTCAACTTTGATCGATTTCCCATCTTGTATCCCAAAGCACCTGCATAAGAATCTTTCAGGGTCGGTGTAGGGGTTTCGTCGATTTTCATGTGTTTGGTTTGGGGTGAGGGCAGAGGATTTCTCTGCAGGGGAGAGTTTATTTGTTTGTTGGGTCTGGTGGATGTGGTGATTCACACAATGCGGTGGCCTTTCGAAAGGATAGTATAATTCTTGCTCAACTATTTATTAAAAATACAATTATAATTAAAGAATAAAGAATAAGCAGGTAAAAGAAGTGGACACTAGTTGAGAGGTGTAGGCAGGATAACTGTAGGTTGGAAAATTACCGTCAAAAAAGCATGTTAAGGCAGGACAGTGTATGGCAGTACTTTGGCAGGCAAGCCCACGGACATCGCCACGTTGCTGTCTCTTAATAAAAGTAGATAGTTGAGTCTCCTCTGTCCTTTGCATTTTATCTACTGCTAGGTTGTGATAAAGCCAAGATTATGTGATGGTCTGAAATCATGACATCATATTATGGGAGCTCCCATGGAAGTTAGTCGCTGCTAGTTTTGTGGCTTTAATCCGACCAAACGTCTTCTACACACTCATCATCTAAGTGGGTGAGAGGAAGATCCAATGAAGTGAATGGTACTAATTTCAAGCGAGGAAGTTGAAAAAAAGCAAAGATAGGAACTTTTTTGGGGAATTTCTTCCTCTTGGTTTGCCCCATTGTTTTGGTGTCCTTTGGTTCTTTGATAGCCAACTTTTGTATTCCCCCTTGAACCTCTGTACCATAACTGGTTGTAGCAGCAGCTGTCCCACTTGTTTTTTCTAACATTAGGCTTGGTTTTTGCCTTTTGCCATGTTGCTCGGACTCGGGTGCGGTGTCGGATAACGACACGGATCTAGAGGTTGTATTCATCATGATCAAAATTTTAAGATTCATGGGTACGGATACGGGTGTCGGGATTTCGGCAAAAAATAATTCAGAATTCTAAAAACAGAGTTGTAAAACCAAAATTATGAGATATTATGTGGAAAATATTGATCAAGAGGAGAATTTCGGAGGGAGATAAAAGGAAAAGGAGCGACATAGAAATTTCTAAATACAAGTTATTCCATTTCCTTCAATTTCACCATCGTTTTTGGTTTGTTACATAAATCATTGAATTTGTCCGCAATTTCTCCATCGATTTTGGTCAATGTACCCAAAATTAGTCGACCAGATCGTGTACGGATCTCTCACCCACACCTACACCCCTGTCGTGCCGACACGGGTGCGGCACCAAAAGAGAAGAGTTCGAGCAACATAGGCCTTTTGACACTGTTTCCTTTTTTTCCTTTTGCTTTCTCCCATCTTGTACTCCTTAGAGGTACTTGAGTAGCCACAATATTATCTTGTTCTCTAGGATTACCATTGGGAGATTCTGTAGCATCCATGTCCTCATTCTCATTCTCCTGAAGAATGTTGAAGGAGTTGTTAGTCGCTTCAAACATGTTGGATTTTTCTGGAGCTGTATCTGCTTCTTTATTGATGTTTTGACTTTATAAATAATCAATTAAGGCTTAACTAAGGTCATATATCGCAATGTAGGGGAAAGGGACGAGCGGGCTTCGGAATAAGGAATTCCTTCAAGTAGCGGATCGGAGATTTAAGTTATGTAAGGTGTTCGTTTTCCTTTTTCTTTGGCGCGAATCCAACTAGAACATGAACACGAGCGTTTCATAACAAGGTCATCTTCCTTGAGTTCTCGTGAAAATATGAATTGGTTATTTCCTCAACAAGGCCATCTTCCTTGAGTTCTCGTAGCATACTGCACATATGATAAAGAGAGTTTGCAGTAGGTAACTCTTTATTGCTCCCATCAACCGAAAGACCGAGGAATTCAATCCAAATCTCTTTAGTCGACAGATACTTCTCATCAACCGCTCTTCGGAGTTCTAGCAAGTAATCCACCAGAGGCAAGTAATCAACTGCTCTTAACCTATTTTCTCTAAGCACTATTAACAATTCAAATCTCGTATGATTAGGGAAAGAAGCCAACTATTGTAATAGCATGAACAAACACTTCATTGTCTGGATTTATAAAAAATATATATTATACAAGTTTAATATCAGCCTTTGAGTCCCTGATTTTTTTTCTTTTCTTGAGAAGTACTTGTGGCCCTAAATTTTCTACAGCAACTTTGTAAAGCACAACCAGTTCCCATTTTGTTCAAAGTTAATGCAAACATGATCAGACTAATAGTATCATATCAACAACAACATACCCAGTGCAATCCCACAAGTGGGGTCTGGGAAAGGTAAGATGTACGCAGACCTTATCATTACCTTTTGGGATAAAGAGGCTGTGTTCGATAGAACCTCGGCTTAAAAGAAATATAACTGATGCAAAAACATAAGAAAGAAAAAGGGACGACAAAAATAGCAGATGTACAAAAATGTAGTGAGAGATATCAATTACACATTAGCGGAAAAGAAACTACATGACTACCTTAAAACATACGACTAAAAGTAAGATAACACTCTATTACCTACTAGCCATCTACCCTAACCCTCGACCTCCACACCTTCCTATCCAGGTCATGTCCTTAGGCAGCTGGAGCGCTGCCATGTCTTGTCTAATCACCTCCACCCAATTCTTCTTCGGCCTACCTCTCCTAAACCCTGCTCTAGCCAACCTCTCACACCTCCTTACTGGCGCATCCTCACACCTCCTCTTCATATGTCCGAACCATCTCAGCCTCGTTTCCCTCCTCTTGTCTGCCACGGAGGACACTCCCACCTTACCCCGTGTAAATTCATTCCCAATCATATCCCTCATAGCATGCCCACACATCCATCTAATCATCCTTATCTCCGCCACATTCATCTTCTGAACGTGGGCATTCCTGACTAGCGAACACTCTGCCCCATACAAAAGTGTTGGTCGAACCACAAATCTGTAGAACTTACCTTTAAGCCTTGGTGACACTTTCATATCCATGAACAAAATTCAGAATCAATGTTTTATCCTGAAGATACAAACGTTGCTTAACTTTATTAGTTACGAGAACCTCAGTGAACAAACATACGACAAAAAGCTAGTGACACAAGATTCATGAAGACCAGGTATATGAGAGATCAATACTGTGGGCTTAAAAGCGGGATTAGAGATAATGAAACTTTGACGTGGTCATAGTGAGCGGTGAGAAATTTCTAGCTAGAGTAGTTTGGAGAATACATCTAGTAAATTATTGTGATTGCTCGAGAGAGAATTGCGGTAAGTTGAGTGCTCATAATCCGTAGAGAGAATAAATCGGCGAGATTGTAGCTAACGTAGTAAGTGGGATTCCGATAATTGTGGAAATCATCATCCTAGACCTCTTCAATCTTGTTTCCAACTTCATCCTCTTTAATTGACAATTTTTACTGCTTTATTATTTATTAGTTAAGTAGTTTAAAATAGAAATCTTAATCTTTATAATTCAGAATATTGTTCGAACTTATTTTCTTAGTATCGAATAGTTATAGCTAACGTTAGTTCTCTGTGGGATTCGACTCCGGACTTGTAGACCGAATTATATTTGCAACGGCCGCTTATCCTTTTTAGGACTAGAGTTGGGTGTGATCAATGTATATTTAAGAGCTTGTGGTATGGAATATGTTGCATTAATGGAGTCATTCTATTACAATAATCACCACATGTTAAAATTATTGAGTTTTTCTAACAACTTCGATAGTTGTCCTAGAATTACTATTGTTGTTGTCCTACAACTTCTAAAGTTGAAATTTTTTTATTAGGGGTAAGCCAACAACTTTAGCAGTTGTCGTACAATTAGAATAGTTGTCCGATCAACTACTGAAGTTGTTGAACAACTGCTAAAATTGTTGGAACAACAAAGTCAGTTGTTGGAACAACTTCTATAGTTGTTGCCATAACTAAAGTAGTTGTTGGGCATAAATGTGGTAACCCAATGATAATTGAAGATAGATCAAGTGATTCTATGAATTATTACACATCAGTTAAGTGATTTAATGAAAATTGATGATTAATTAAGCTAAATTATGAATTATTAAGGATAACTGTAGTGATTCAATGACAATTGAAGATCAATCAATCTATTCTATGAATTATTGCACACAAACTAAGTGGTTTAATAAAAATTAATAATCAATTGAGTCACTCGAGAAATTATTAGGGATAAACATAGTGAGTCAATAACAATTGAAGATCGATTGAGTGCTTCTATGCATTATCACACATAAATTAAGTGATTTAACGACAATTAATGATCAATTGAGCTATTTTATGATTAATTAAGGATAAACACGGTAATTCAATGACAATTCAAAATCGATCGAGCAATTATATGTGTTATTACACATAAACTAAATATTTAAATGATAATTGATGATCAATTGAGTCATTTTATGGCTTATTAAGGATAAGCGCAGTGATATAATGACAATTGATGCTTAATTGAGTCATTCTATGTATTGTTAAGAATAAACGTAGTGATTTAAAGACAATTGAAGATCGATCGAGTCATTCTATGAGTTATTGCACATAAACAAAGTGATATAACAGCAATTGATTATCAATTGAACCATTCTATGAATTAAAGATGAACGTAGTGATCCAATAACAATTGAAGATCGATTGAACAATAATATGAATTATTACACATAAAATAAGTAATTTAATGAAAATTAATGATCAATTGTTTCATGCTATAAGGATAGATGTAGTGATTTGATAGCAATTGAAGTCGATGGAGTGATTGTATGAATTATTACACATGAACAAAGTAATTTAATGAAAATTAATGATCAATTGAGCCATAATGTTAATTAATTATTAAAGATAAAGCTAGTGATTCAATAACAATTAATGAAAGGTTGAGTGACTGTATTGAGCATTACACATAAACGTGATGATCACTCTTATGAATAATTTTGTCTCGAGCCATATTATGAATAATTTTGGATAAACATAGTGGTTTAGTAAGAATTGAAGGTCGATCAAGTGATTCTATTATTATGTTGGGCAAAAACATAGTGATTCAATAACAATTGAAGATTGAGTGATTTTATAAAATAATGCACATAAAGTAAGTAATGTAATGACAATTGATGATCAATCAAGAGATTTGATGAATTATAAAGTTTAATATAGCTATTGTATTAACGATTTTATGAATTATTTGAGAGTTGTTAGGAGCTTAGGATAACTACATAAAATGATGGAACAACTGACATAATTGTTGGGATAACTAACGAAATTGTTGGAACAACTTAAGAAGAGGGATAATTAAAACAAATTGTTGGTACAATTGAAGTAATTGTTGGGCAACTATATAAATTATTTGGGCAACTATAGAAATTATAGGAGCAATTAAAGTAATAGTTAGGGCAACTACAAAAATAACGACTAATTCATTATAATTGAATATCAACAGAGCGATACAATGCATAGTAAAATATTAGCTAAGAGATTTAATGATAATTGTAGATTAATCGAGTGATTCAACATATTATTAGAAATAAACTTATTGATTTGATTATAACTGAACATTAATCAAGTGGATTATACACTTATTAAAACATAAACTTAAAGATTATGATTATTAAGTATTGAAACAACTTTGACAGATGATGGAACAACTATTGAAGCTATGGGAACAACTATCGTAGTTGTGGGAACAACAATAGTTGTTGTTTCAAGAACTTTAATATTACTTGTTGCAACAGCTTTATTAGTTGTCCAACAACTAATGTAGTTGTTCTGCAAAAGTTTATTTATTGGTTCTAAAATTTATTTTCAAAAATCACTCAAATCACCATTGAATAATCTCAAATTTGATATTTAGCTTTTCTCAGGTGTTTACAATGATTTTCAAGAACACCCACTCAAAATAATAACCAATTTTCAGATCCGAATTTTCAACTTCAACAAACCCAACAATGGAGTTTTAATTTTTCTTACACCAAATCTCCTTCCAAGTAGTGTTTTAACAACCTATTTAAGCACAAATAAATAATATCTACTTAATTATGCAACAATTCACCAATTATTTTCGAATTTCAATCACAAATTTATAACCCAAAATCTTCGCAACTCAACAATGGAAGAATTATTTTTTTTGGGATAACTTTTAATTTTGATGGGGTTAAGTATAAACAAGTAAAGTTTGGGGCTGCTGGGAAAAGTCTTTTTAACGAGGTTTGACCTCATTAACACTAACCACTTATTTGTCACTCCTACGTAATATTTAAAATTTGAAGGACTCCCACTCAATTGTTAAACTTATTTGTCCTTTTTAATTAACTCTCCCGGCAGATTTCCTTGTTATCACCATAGCTTTAAGTTCCAGTGTTAATTTTGGAACTCAAATTAAAAAGCAGAAGCGAGAGAATAGTCCTTTAATCAACCTAGCTTATCTTCACGATAAAAAAAATATCAACTCTAGCTTATCTAGTCCAAACATGTGGATTGGTTTCCTAAGATACCGAGAAGTGTAACCAAAATATGATTCCCCAGGAAGAAGCACCAAGAAAATGGCATTCACTAGGGAATATTCCGTTAGAGCACGCATGATGCACTTGTGCAAACTGTGGAGCAAAATAATTAATTAAGATTAAAATAAAATAAAAGGAAAAACGAAAAAGAAAGAAATAAAGATAAGGAAAATGATAATCGAAGAGAGAAGAATATTAGGCCGCAACAAGAAGTTGCAAAACCAATTCACGTGAATAAGTTTTCTAGTGGTCCCACTGTTTACAAATTGCCTCTACAAATTGAAGAAATCATTCTTTTGATTGGTCTCAAATATTTTTTGAGCTTGGTGAGGATAGTAATTTAAAACAAGCTTTAATTTCGTCCAGACCAAAAATATTGGCTACTAGAACCATGAGCAACACAGAGGAAAAATACTAGTCAATTACTGCTCCACATATTGGTTACATTCGGCAAGCTATTTTTTATGCTCTTGATGATATTTGTGCAAAGAAATCTGCTATGAAGCAGATAATGAAAAGTGATCCAGCACTTGATAGAGCTTGTGGCAGGACAGATTTGATCACAGGATCAGGAAGAAGAAATTGCTCATGCCAGTCATCGTGAAAGAAATTCAAAAGATTCAAGTTGCCACAAGTTTCAGGCGACAGGTCCAGGTTCATAAAAAGAACAAAATATGTAAGAAGAAGAAGGCCGGGCGATGCAAGAAGAAATAGAGCCTGTTTTATTTGTTATAAAATAGGATATTTTGCGCGTAATTGCCCTCAGTCTAAAAAATCCATCAATCTTCTTTCTGAAATTGCAGATTATACAGGTGTTCATTTCAGTGAAGACGATGAGCTAGAATCAGTCTTCTCCATTGAAGATGAGCCTACGGAGGAAACTCCCTTTTCACTTGATGTTTATGAGGAATATGGTGATAATTATTACCAAATTTCAGATTCTAAACCACAGGTGAAAGAGGAGATCAACAGCATCATGGTGATCCCACAGGCAGAAATTAAAGTCTATGCATCCAAGTGGGACAAACCAACACATGTGACAGCTTTCTTTGATATAGGAGCGGCCTTATCGCTCATTAATCCAGCAGTTTTTCCCGATGAGTATTAGGTGCCATACTTCAAGAATTTCAACACAGCCTCAAATGGAATTCTGACCATAACTGTCATCACAAAGCACCTGATCACCATTGAGTTCTTTCCAGGACTGAAGCACGGGACCAAATTAATTGGTTCGGACGTTCCAGGTAAGAACTTAATTATTGGTTTTGACATTTACAGGATGTTGCAGGATAAGATCCAGATCAGAGCCAATGGGATAGCATTTAAAAAACAATTCAAGCCTTATTATGCATTTCCAAGATTGTTCCAGCTCACTGAAGAGAATCATGTGAGGGAAATTGAGTTGCAAATTGCGCAACAGTCTTGCACAGAATCCCACACTGAATTCATGACCAAATGTGACAACCCGTTGTGGAAAAATAAAGAGTTCTTCATTAAATTTCCTTTCAAGAAAAATGAGAGCATCAATCCAACAAAGGCCAGTCATTCAGGTATGAATCCCGAGCACCTTCTTCTTGCGAAAAAGGAATTCAAGTGTTACACCTTGGAATTTCGTGTCGCTCGCATTATGAGCATGCCAATGTAAATCTAAAGTGGACATGAAGCCCTTGGAAGGTTAAGAAGGATGTTTGATGATTCTAATTAAGATTCCAAAGGCATTTGAGGCAAAATAAGTAAGTTCGTCGGAGAAAGTTAAGGTTGAGCCATGTTTTGGGAAATTTCGCATCCTTTGAGCTATGCTTTGCCTAGAATCACCTTTAGGGAGAGATATAAGGATCTTTATATGGTTAATGAAGTTTTATACAAGTGCCAAGAAGGTTCCATAAGGATTGGAGATCAAACGAATCGGAAAGATCGCATTTTCGCGAAACCGGGAGAAAGTGAGCAGTGTGCGGTCGCACACTCAATGTGCTGACCCGCACACTACACACCAACTTTATAAAATGGCTGGACATAATTCCCAAGGCTCTCCCCAGGGTGTATTGTGCAGCCTCACACTTAGTGTGCTAAGTCGCATACTCTTCGCAAAGTTGGTCGGGGTGTGATTTGGCCACCTTTTAAAAACCCAAACGACCCCAAACCCATTTCCACCTTCTCTCACTTATTTACCTACCTTTATAGAGTCTTCTTGAGATCTTTTTAAGGTTACCTAACCCTCCACACCTTTCCATATCATCAAGAGAGAAGATCAACATCAAAAGCTTAAGGTAATCTAAGGAGGGTGATGGTTCTTGTTTCTATTCAAAGTTGTGGTGAACTTGAGCTTGGAGAAAGTTGAGTGAGGTGAATTTCTTTGATTGTAAGGTATGTTTTCCATATTTTTCTTATGGTTGAGTTGATGTAAAGGTTTAGCACTCCTTAGAGAGGAAAAGAACTAAAGTAGAGAAACTATGGATGGTATAATGAAGAAGATGACTGTGAGTGAACTTAAAAAGGGGATTTTTGGATATATTGGGATTAATTGAATATAACTTCTTGATTGTGATATTATGGATGTTTTTATTATTTTTTGGGAGTTGTTTTGTCATTTGGTGGAAGTTGATAAAATAGGGGAAGTGCTGCCCAATTTTCGTTAGCTCTTAGTTGCTCTAATTTGAACTTAAACATGTTTCCTAGACTTAACCTTAGTGTAATTCCTCTTGAAGGTAGACTTTGTGAAATTGGAAGGAGAACGTTAAGTGATTAAGAAGGAGATAAGGTATGTTAAGGCTATTCCTTCTTTATTTTGGCATGATCCTATGTTATGAGCCAACAAGCGATTAAACGAACTTTCATATTACTCTACTCCTAGAAGCACTAGAAGTATCTTCAGTCTTTGATATTCCTATACCCTGTATGACTGTGCCTTCTATTCATGGGTCTTGAGATTATTTATGTTAATGATGTTAGCTCAAAGGTTGTCCATCGGAGGTAATATGACCCCATGTCACTCCGAGAGTCTATGTATACATTTCAATTATGCATTGCATTCATATATATATATATATGCATATTGACCCATGACCAGAAGGTCTTATATACCCGTATATTATATGTATATGGGGAAATGTATAGGCGTTATATACGCATTACCACCTGATCAGCTAGTGCACCTTGATGATGATCTATGGATCGGGCCGTACGTTCCTCGGCACTATTGTATATGGATCGGGCCGTACGTTCCTCGGCATTATTATATGATATATGAATCGGGCCGTACGTTCCTCGGCATTATTATATGATATATGGATCTGGCTGAACGTTCCTCATCACTTTGACCTTTATTTATATACATGAGCATGATTATTATTGAGAGCATGCAGATTATGCACCCACAGAGGCATTGTCAGTTATACAGATTCATGCAAATACTTACAAATACTTGTTCATACAAATCTATGCAGACCGTCAGTTTGGCTTTTGAGTTTCAAATTTCGTTCATGATTCTGATGCTTATGTTACTCTTATGCCTTACATATTCAGTACATTATCCGTACTAACTCCCCTATTGCTTGAGGGGCTACGTTCATGCCCACAGGTTCAGGTATATAGACAGGTGGTCCAGTTCGGTAGGACCTCTATATGCAGCAGTGGTCAGTGCGCTCCATTTGATTCGGAGCTGCAGTCTATTTTGGTATGCCATTCTTTTGAGATAAATATGCATATGGGTATGACGGGACCCTGTCCCATCCTTTCTATAACTTATTACTCCAGTAGTGGCCTGTAGACAGTTGTATGTATTTGACAGATGACGTAGCCTTGTCGGCTTCTATTCTTTTGTGTACAGTGTATGTAGCGGCCTAGTTGGCTTGCACTGTGTTCTTTCAGCATGTATATATATATTCAGATTATGCAGAGTTCATGAGGTCACCCTTTCATGAGGCAGTATGAGATCAGTTTGAGTTACTTATGGGCCCTTGATGTTCATTATTGTCCAGATACAAGTATAGGGGTGTTTGGTCACTAGAGGTCAGACACTCGTTACGACTCATCGGTTTGGGTCATGACATCAAGTGCTGGCTGAGTTTGATTTGATTGAGCTATAAAATTCGCAATAGGCGTGTGAAGCGTTAAAAGACCTGAGCAATCAAGAGGTAAGTTGAGATTGGTAATTAATTACCAACCTGTAACGAACGACCCGTTTGGTCGTTATAGTCTTTTCGGTACTTTTGTCCCTTCCCCGAGCTTTTTTAGCTCACATTTGACCCAAGGGGATCATTGACACTCTTTTTGAGGTGTTTGGATATGAACAGGGTGACCTTTTGGCAAATCTGAGCATAAAGCAAAAAAGAGTTGACTAGGACCTTTTTCGAGAATCCGTCAATTCCGAGAGCTCTGGATGGTCATTTAGAACTTGTGTGCATAATTGATCCAGTTCCCGATGTACTCAGGTGCATTTTGGGACTTGGGTTGGAAAGTTAGTTTTGAAGTATTGGGCGTTGACTCGGTCAACGAGATCTCCAATGGGAGTTCCGAGGCCACGAGTGCGTTCGTAGCGTATTTTTATGTATGTCTAAATATGTGGGTATGTGAGCAGATGGCCTCGGGTGATAGTCAGTATTTCGGGTTGAGATTGTGATTTTTGGGAAGTTTTTTGGTTTTGGTGCCCTGCTATAGCGGCACTAGTACCGCAGCAGCGACACCGTTATAGCGGTGGCCATACCGCAAAAGCGGCCCAGTGCATTGATTGGCTGACCGCCGCAACGGTCTGAGGGAGTGCAGAAGCGGGACCGCCGCAGTGGTCTCGGTGTCGCAGGAGCGGGCATCGGGCAGATACATTCATTAAATGAGTATTAAAAGCCCTAAGCCCCTCATTCTTTATTATTTCAGTTTTAGTGTTATTGGGAGCTTTTCAAGATGATTCATGGGGGAAAATCTTTGTGGTAAGTCCTTCTACCTTCTTTGCTATTCCATTTTTCGTAATCACTTTAGGATTCCATTACCATGCTAGTTCACTAAGAGTTTAAGAATTAAAAGAGAGTTCAATGAGTTCTTATTTCTAGGCTTTGTAATCTTGATTTATTGATTGGGCTAGCTTCATTAAGTATGGAACTGATGACTAGAATCTATTATTGTATGATTTCTTCCTAATTAGTGGCTAAATTTATGGGATTGGAAGTTAGGATTCATACCCAAATTTTGGGGTTTTGCCTAGAATCTGAATTTAAGTAATTTGTTGGTTCTTCTAGCTTGTAATTGATGGGAATTGATTACCTAGAGCTTAATTTCATGTTGAGACCTATAGATTCCTAATTTCACCTTTCTAGTTCATAAACCTCATTTCATAGGTTGGGAATTTGGGTCTTAGATAGAAGTAGGGTTTGATTGATGTTTCTTTTTTATTCTAATTGCATATTTCGGATATGATTAGACTTCCATTATCAAGAGGCTCATAGGAAAGGAAAGACTAAGGTGTGATTGTTGGAGACTTTGCTGCTAGGCCTTCCAGAAGGTTACGATTTAACCTATGGTGAGACTTCGATTAGTGAAGTATATATTTAGACGATATTATTGGAGAATACATGTGAACCTTCGGGTATGAAGTTGGGTTGGACATTGCCTTAGGTTGGGCCGTGTTATATGATTTGGGGTCAGCCACCCCGTTGTGTTGTGACTTATCTTGTTCTATTTGTTGTTGGCTCGTTGTCACGTGGAGATAGTAGATATTGGTGACTAGTGATTTATCTTGATGATGATATTGTAGCATCTTACTTGTTACTATTTTGAGAGGAGGATTGTGATACTATTGTGGCTTATTATGTAGCCTTTTTATTGATATTGTTGGTGTGCCCATGTGCGATACTGTTGAGATTAGTTTGATTATTGACAGTGAACTCATACATTGCACTTATTCTCATCCTTTATGATATACTGTTGATACATTGATGATATGCAAGGAAACACTGTTATGAGCTGGGCTCAATTGGATGAGAGTGATGTGAGGACTGATGGCTGATGTTAATCTCGGAATCGAGGTATGAGGGCTGGTAGCGATTGCCGAGATCTTTGCCGGAATTGTGAGGATCGAAACATGGACTTCGCGGGTCCTCTATGGGTTGTCTTTGCCGAGATGTGATGTTCCATCATCGGAGTACATGTGTATCGGTGCATATGCATTGCATCCATATTTCATACATTACTACATTGCATTGTACCTTGGGCTTCTTGTGATATTCTTGTGATGTAGTTGTGATATACGGATTCAGATTGGATGTACTGAGATTTGGCACAGTTGGGTTTAGATGCTATAACATAGGTGATGACTTGTACTTGGTTACTGGCTCGTGTTGACTTATACCTTGTTGATTTACCTGTCTATCTTACTTTATTGTCTTGGTATATGTTAGCTAATCTTAGTCGGCCTATGACACCGACCAGTACATATTGTTTGTACTAACCTGCACTTGTTGCATTCTTTTATAGATGCATAAAATTAGGTGGGATCGACGTCTACCCCTCGTGGCTAAGAGTTCGAGGCTGCTGATTCGAGTCGGTTGGGGTGAGCATGTGGACGCTTCGCTACCCGAAGACTCTTCTTCTTTTATGTCTTACTTTGCTATTCTGAAACATTATTTCAGATTATTGATGTATTATTATTACATCTAGACTTATAAATTTTAGTTAGATGCTCTTGTATGACTAGACCAGATACTGGGGTGATTTTTGATTTACATTCGCACTTATTATATATTCATATGTCAGACTAACGTTATTTTATCTTCTTTCGCTATTTATACTGTGTTTGTGAATGTTGGGTTAAGGATTCGCCTATTGAGGTGGGATAGGTAGGTGCTCGTGCGACTTTGTGAAATTGGGTTGTGACACGTTAGTATCAGAGCCCTAGGTTACCCGGTCTACAATACAAGAGCCTGTCTAGTAGAGTCTTACGGATTGGTACGATGAGCTCTTTACTTATCTACGAGAGGCTATAGGACATTTAGGAAAATTCACTTTCTTTTCTTCTTTCGTGCTACTTTATTCTAATTGGTATCTGGGACAATTAAATTGGTATCTGACTCTTATCTCTTCTCTCACAGATGGTGAGGACTAGAGTTACGATAGCCCGAGACCAGGTGCCGAACCCGCAGCAACGACTGGTACCAGGGGGCAAGCGACACCTAGGGGACACAGTCGATCTAGAGGCCGTGGGGCCGGCCTAGCCAGGGAAAGGGCTCCTGCGGTAGGGCCGCGACATGAGAGATCTCCGTCTCGCAGCCTAGGGTTCAGTAGGTTCGAGAGTAGGCCACCGAGGATGATATGGCTCCAGCACGGGCACACCCTGAGGCCATTTCAGAGCAGATGATCCAGGATACTATGGCTCATGTTGTAATCCATTTGGATGCCCGAGGCTGAGCTCGGTGTTACTCTCTTCGGCGGAGGACCGCGACCAAAGTTAAGCACGCATCCCCGAGCAGAAACCGACTCGTGTAGCCGCACCCCCGTCGCGGCTATGATCTACAAACGGATGGATGCGCTCAGCCCCGAGAGATGATTTTAGACTCGTGGCGAGCCCTGTTATGACCTTGACTGATCAGGAGCTAGTTGGGAGGTTTAGAAAGTTGGAGCCGCCGAGATTTACGGGTACTTCTGGAGAGGATGCGTATGAGGTGGCCATGCATGAGTTGTTAAATAGAAATGGGATTGTTGAGTCCCATGGGGTTGATTATGTGTCCTACCAGTTTTGCGGGGACGCGAAGACCTAGTGGAGGTATTTCATTGCTTGCAGACCTGAGGGTTCTCTTCCACTGACTTGGACACAGTTTTATTGAGCCTTCTTTGTGAAGTATGTGACCCGCAACTTGAGAGAGGCACGTAGAGATAAGTTACTCCACTTGCACCAGAGGGGACTGTCTGTGGATGCTTATGTTACTCGCTACTTGCATTTTGCCTGTTATTCGGCACCCCTGATTCCTACTGAGCCTGACAGGATTCAAGGCTTTGTTGGTGGGCTCGTTGGTTCTCTTCAGTCCATGCCTTCTGCTTGAGGCCATGGGGGCTTCCTTCCAGTCCATTGTTGAGCATTCTTCTTTAGTCAAGGCCGCTAAGGCCAGCATATTTGGAGGGGTTAGTGAGAAGAGGCAGCAACAGTTTGGGAGTTATGGTAGTTCCAGCTCGAGGGGCACCAGTTATTTTCAGCTCGAGAGGCACCGATCAGTCTTCTAGGCAGTATCAGCCTTATTCCGGCCGCTCTGTGCAGTCAGCTTTGCAGGCTTCCTCTAGTGGGCCACCCATGCGGAGAGCTTCTGAGAGCTTATTTTCTTGACCAGTAGACAAAGTTATTCCGGCTGGGTCTTCAGTTTCGGTCTATTAGTCTCTGCCTTCTAAGGCTTGTTTTTTCATGTGGAGAGCCCAGTCATTTTCCTAGAGAGTGTTCACTAGGGCTGGGCATACTATGGTTGAAATCGAAAAAATCGACCGAACCGAGCCGAAGTTAATTTCGATTTTTCAGTTTATTCGATCTGGTTCGGTTTAAATTTATAAGATTTCAACAATTCGGTTTGGTTTTCGGTTTATGTAAAATTTAATTCGGTTAACCAAAAAATCGAATTTTAACAAGTCACTTTTTTGTTGAAGCATATATTATATATTCCTTGTGCAATTCCTTGTAGATTTTTAATAAATTTCCTCAACAATGTATCTTAGAACACGCATTAGCATATTTTCTTGTGACGGTGGGTGTTATCTTAGTAATATTAACACAGTAAATTGTGAATAAAAAACTCTTCTTGGTTAGTGGTAGGAAGATGTGATACAACAAAGTTTGACAAGTAGAAACTACTTATAATCTCCATTCCCTCTGTCATATCTCTTGGATTGTAGAGAAGATGTTGGCTTAATAAACAAGAAATACTAATAAAAGCAGACTTAAGTGAAATATGGGGAGAAGTTTTGCCGCTACATTAATTTATATTTTGATTATTATGCAGTCAACACTTCTACTGTCTCACACCGAGCTCTATTAGGATTTTATGGAATGATGAAGTATCAAATCGAAGAAACGGAACCGAAATTGCAAAAATCGAATTGAACCGAAGTTATGTAAGTTCGATTTCGGTTCCCATTTTTTTCAAACTGAAAATCGAAAAATAGAACCGAATTTGTAAAACCGAACCGAACTGATCGAGCACCCAGCCCTAGTGTTCACGACCCAGGCAGGGTCATCAGTTCCAGAGTACTCCGGCATCTTCAGGTAGCCGAGGTGGTGCTTCTTAGAGAGGCTATGCTCAGTCAGGCCGCAGTGGTTCACAAGTTTGTAGAGGTGGATCCCTGTGTAGACGGGTCCGTAGAGTTCGAGAGGGGGGATCGCGATGGGACGCGGTGGTGCCCGGTGTTATTCAATCCCGTAGACCCATGCGCAGCCGCAAACGCTATTATTTCAGATGTTTCTCGTCCGACATAGCAAAGCATTCTGTATTATTTGATCCTGGATCGACTTATTCGTATGTGTCTGCATATCATGCCGTTGATTGAGATTTTTCTTGTGATAGCATAGTTGTACCTATTCATGTGTCTACTCCGGTCGGAGATTCTATTGTGGTTGATCGAGTTTATCGATCGTGTTTGGTTACTTTTACTGGTTATGACAGTTGGGTAGATTTGATGATACTTGATATGGTGGATTTTGATATTATTTTGGGTATGACCTGCCTTTCTTCTTATCATGCGATCTTGGACTGTCATGCCAAGACAGTCACTTTAGCCATGCCGGACATTCTTAGACTTGAGTGGAGGAGTACTCCTAGCCCCGCTTCGAAGAAGATTATTTTCTTCCTTCAGGCGAAAAAATTAGTCAACAAGGGGTGTTTAGCCTATTTGGCTCATGTACATGACACTACTGTTGCATTTTCACCCCTTGAGCCATTCCCATTATGAGCGAGGTCGCGGAGGTATTCCCGTCCGATCAGTCAGTTATGCCACCCGATCGCAATATTGACTTAGATCCAGGCACCCGCCCTATTTCTATTCCGCCATATCGGATGGCACCTGCCGAGTTTAAAAAGCTTAAGGAGCAATTGAAGGATTTATTGAGTGTGGGTTCATTAGACCGAGTGTCTCCCCTTGGGGTGCTCCTGTATTGTTTGTGAAGAAGAAATCTCTGCGGATGTGTATTGATCACCAGCTGAACAAGGTTACTATTCGGAACAAATGTCCTATACCTCGTATTGATGATTTATTTGACCAGCTTCAGGGTGATTCAGTGTTTTCGAAGATTGACTTGCGTTCAGGCTACCATCAGTTGAAGATCAGGGCTGAGGATATTTTGAAGACAGCTTTTCGGACGAGGTATGGGCATTATAAGTTTCTGGTGTTGTCATTTGGGCTTACCAATGCCCAGCTGCATTAATTACTTTGATGAATAGTACTTTTAGGCCATTCTTTGACTGTGTTTATTGATGATATCTTGGTGTATTCCAAGAATAGAGAGGAGCATGAGAGCCATCTTCGCACTGTACTTGGGTTGTTGAAGAAGAATAACTTGTTTGCTAAGTTTTCGAAGTGCGAGTTTCGGTTGGAGTCTGTGGCATTCTTGGGCCATGTTGTGTCTAAGGACTGGATCATAGTTGATCCTCAGAAGATTGAGGCTGTGAGGGATTAGGCGAGGCCTACTACTATGATCGAGATCCGTAATTTCATGGGTTTGGCCAGCTACTACCGCCGATTTGTGAAGGGTTGTGCTTATATTGCTTCATCGTTGACCAGATTGACTCAGAAAGATGTTCCCTTCCAGTGGTCAGATGATTGTGAGGAGAGCTTTCAAAAGCTCAAGACTCTTTTAACTTCAGTCCCGATTCTAGAATTACCCATAGAGGGCAAGGGCTTCTAAGTCTATTGTGATGTATCCCGTGTGGTTTTGGGTGCTATGTTGATGCGTAGAGGGTAGAGTCATAGCCTATGCTTCCAGCTAGTTGAAGCTCCATGAGAAGAATTACCCTACCCATGATTTGGAATTGTTGGCTGTGGTTTTCGCTTTGAAGATTTGGAGGCATTACTTGTATGGTGCCCATTGTGAGGTTTTCACCGATCACCATAGCCTTCAGTACGTGTTTACCGCAAAGATCTTAATTCCGGTGCAATGCGATGGACGAGCTCAAGGACTATGACATCTCTATTCTTTATCATCCAGGAAAAGCAAATGTTGTTGCTGATGCCTTGAGTCGTAACGCCACGAGTATGGGGAGTTTAGCTCGTTAGGTTGTTTCCGAATGTCCGTTGGCCATGGAGGTTCAGACTCTAGCTAACAGTTTCGTTCGCCTTGATATTTCAACCCCAGGCAGAGTTTTAGCTTGTGCAGAGGCAAGATCATCCTTGCTAGTTCAGATTAGGACTCATCAGTTGAGCAATATTCGAGATAGGGTTCTGACGGGTGAGGCCAAGGAGGCCATGATTGATTCGGAGGGTACTTTGAAGATTAAGGGGCTCGTGTGTGTTCCTCGTGTTGGTGACTTGATTCATTTGATTTTGACTGAGGCCCATAGCTCTCGATATTCCATTCATCTGGGGGTGACTAAGGTGTATCGTGATTTAAGGCAGCATTACTGGTGGCGTCATATGAAGAGGGATATAGCCGATTTTGTGGCTAAGTGTGGGAATTGTCAGCAAGTTAAGTAGGAGCACCAGCGACCCAGTGGAGTACTTCAGAGGATGCCCATTACCGAGTGGAAGTGGGAAAGAATTGCCATGAATTTCATTGTGGGTCTTCTAAAGACCTTGGGTCAGTTTGATTTGATTTGGGTGATAATTGATCGGTTGACTAAGTCTGCTCATTTCATTCCAGTTCAGGTTTCTTATTCTTCGGAGAAGTTAGCCAAGTTGTACATTCGTGATATTATGAGATTGCATGGAGTTCCCATTTCTATCATATCTGATCGGGGTACTATCTTCACTTTTCATTTTTAGAGAGCTTTTCATGATGAGTTGGATACCCGAGTGGATCTTAGTATAGCTTTTCACCCCCAGACCGATGGACAGTCCGAGCGGACCATTCAGGTGCTCAAGGATATATTGAGGGCTTGCATTATAGACTTTTGTGGTCATTGGGATCAGTTCTTGCCGTTGGCAGAGTTTGCATATAACAACAGTTATCGCTCGAGTATCGGCATGACGCCTTTTGAGGCTTTGTGTGGTAGGAGATGTAGATCTCCGGTTGGTTGGTTTGATGCATTTGACGTTCGACCTTGGGTTATGGATCTAGTGAGAGAGTCTCTTGAGAAAGTGAGGGACATTCAAGCTAAGCTTTTGGCGGCTCAGAGTCGACAAAAGATTTATGAGGACCGGAAGGTTCGAGATTTAGAGTTTTTCGTTGGGATCAGTAACTATTGAAGATTTCGCCCATGACGGGTGTCATAAGATTTGGGAAGAGAGGTAAGTTGAGTTCGAGGTATATTGGGCTATTTGAGATCCTTGATCGTGTGGCGATATTGCTTATGAGTTAGCCTTGCCACCTGGCTTGGTAGGCGACCATCCAGTTTTTCATATGTCTATGCTGAAGAAGTACCATGCCGATGGTGCTTATATTGTTCGTTGGGACTCAGTATTGCTTGATGAGAATTTGACTTACGAGGAGGAGCCTTTTGCGATTTTGCATAGGCAGGTTCGAAAGTTGAGGTCTAAGGAGATAGCTTCTGTGAAGCTGCAATAGAAGCATCATCCTATTGAGGAGGACACTTGGGAGACTTAGTCCGACACGCGTGGTCGATATCCTAAGTTGTTTGCCGATGCAGGTACTTTTTCATTTTTCTCCTTTCGTCGCTCGAGGAAGAGCGATGGTTTAATTGGTATCTGATGTAATGACCCGTTTGGTCGTTATAGTCTTTTTGGTACTTTTGACCCTTCTTCGAGCTTTTTTAGCTCATATTTGACTCAAAAAGATTATTGACACGCTCCATGAGGTATTTGGATATGATTTGGGTGACTTTTTGGCAAATCTGGGCTTAAAGAGAAAAAGAGTTGACTCAAAGTTGGCTTTTGAATAAACAGACCTTTTTCGAGAATTCGTCGATTCCAAGAGATCCGGATAGTTATTTAGAACTTGTGTGCATAATTAGTTCGGTTCCCGATGCATTCGGGTGCATGTTGAGACTTGGGGTGGAAAGTTAGTTTTGAGGTATTGGGGGTTGACTCGGTCAACGAGACCCTCGACGGGAATTCTAAGGCCACTAGTGCGTTCGTAGCATGTTTTTATATATGTTTACATATGTGGTATGTGAGCAGATGGCCTCGAGTGATAGTTGGGATCTCGGGTTGAGATTGTGATTTTTGGGGAGTTTTTTGGTTCTGGTGCTCTGCTATAACAGAGTATCGCAGCAAAGGCACCGCTATAATGGTGGCCATACAGCAAGCCCAATGCCGGGCCGACCGCGACGGCCCGGTTCGAGGAGCACCGAAGCGGGACCGCCGCAGCGGTCTCATTGTCGCAGGAGCGGGCATCGGGCAGATACATTCATCATTAAATAAGTATTAAAAGCCCTAAGTCCCTCATTCGTTATTATTTTGGCTTTAGTGTTATTGGGAGCTTTTCAAGGTGATTCTTGGGGGAAAATCTTTTTGGTAAGTCCTTCTATCGTCTTTGCTATTTCATTTTCCATAATCGTCCTTCTATCTTCTTTGCTATTTCATTTTCCATAATCACCTTAGGATTCCATTACCATGCTAGTTCACTAAGAGTTTAAGAATTAAATGAGGGTTCAATGAGTTCTTCTTTCTAGGCTTTGTAATCTTGATTTATTAATTGGGTTAGCTTCATTAAGCATGGAATTGATGACTAGAATCTATTATTGCATGATTTCCTCTAATTAGTGGCTAAATTTATGGGATTGGAAGTTAGGGTTCATACCCAAATTTGAGGGTTTCACCTAGAATCCGAATTTAAGTAATTTGTTGATTCTTCTAGCTTGTAATTGATGGGAATTGATTACCTAGAGCTTAATTTCATGTTGAGACCTATAGATTCCTAATTTCACCTTTCTAGTTCATAAATCCCTTTCTATAGGTTAGGATTTGGGTCTTGGATAGAAGTAGGGTTTGATTGATTTTTCTTTTTGATTCTAATTGCATATTTCGGATATGATTAGACTTTCAATATCACGAGGTTCAAAGGAAAGAAAAGACCAAGGTGTGATCGTTAGAGACTTTGTTGTTCGGCCTTCCAGGTAGGTTACGGTTTACCCTACGGTGAGACTTCGATTAGCGAAGCATATATTTAGACGATATTATCGGAGAATGCATGTAAACCTTCGGGTATGATGTTCGGTTGGATATTGCCTTAGGTTAGGCCGTGTTATATGATTTGGGGCTAGCCACGCTTTTGTGTTGTGATTTATCTTGTTTTATTTGTTGTTGGCTCGTTGCCATGTGGAGATGGTAGATATTGGTGACTAGTGATATATCTTGATGATGATGTTGTAGCATCTTACTTGTTGTTGTTTTGAGAGGAATATTGTGATACTATTGTGGCTTATTGTGTAGGCTTTTTACTGATATTGTTGGTGTGCCCATGTGCGGTACTGTTGAGGTTGATTTGATTATTGACATTGAACTCATACATTGCACGCATTCTCATCCTTCATGATATATTGTTAATACATTGATGATACACAAGGAAACACTGTTATGAGCTGGGCTCAGTTAGATGAGAGTGACGTGAGCATCGATGTCCGATGTTTATCCCGGAATCGAGGTATGAGTGCTGGTAGTGATTGCCGAGGTCTTTGTCAGAATCGTGAGGATTGGTACATGGACTTCGCGAGTCCCCTATGGGTTGTGCTGCCGAGATGTGATGTTCCATCATCGTAGTACGTGTGTGTCGGTGCATATGCATTACATCCATATTTCATACATTATTACATTGCATTGTACCTCATGCTTCTTGTGATATTCTTGTGATGTAGTTGTGATATACGGATTCGTATTGGATGTACTGAGACTTGGCACAGTTGGGTTTAGATGCTATAACATAGGTGATGACTTGTACTTGGTTACTGGCTCGTGTTGACTTATACCTTGTTGATTTACCTGTTTATCTTACTTTATTGTCTCGGCATATGTTAGCTAATCTTACTCGGCCTATGATACCTACCAGTACGTATTGTTTGTACTAACCTGCACTTGTTGCATTCTTTTATAGATGCAGAAAATTAGGTGGGATCGACATCTACCCCTCATGGCTAAGAGTTCGAGGCTGCTGATTCGAGTCGGTTGGGGTGAGCATGTGGACGCTTCGCTACCCGAAGACTCTTCTTCTTTTATGTCTTACTTTGCTATTCTGAAACATTATTTCAGACTATTGATGTATTATTATTACATCCAGACTTATAGATTTTAGTTAGATGCTCTTGTATGACCAGACCAAATACTGGGGTGGTTTTTGATTTACTTTCGCACTTATTATATATTCATATGTCAGACTTACGTTACTTTATCTTCTTCCGCTATTTATATTGTGTTTGTGAATGTTGGGTTAAGGGTTCGTCTACCGAGGTGGGATAGGTAGGTGCCCGCGCGACTTTGTGAAATTGGGTCGTGACATAACCTCTTAATCACTTTCTTTTGAATGAAAAATTCCCCATCCCCAATAAGCTCACATTTTTTTTCCTTTCTCGCCGAGGCCAAGTATTTTTCAAGGTTTGATCTTAAATCAGGTTTTTGGCAGTTGGGAATCCACTTGGATGATAGGAAAAAAAAATAGGTTTTTGCATTCTCGGTTATCATTTTCAGTGGAAAGTCATGCCTTTTGGTTTAAAAACTACTCCATCTTTGTTTCGAAAGGCCTTGATAAAGATTTTCAAGCCTATCCCCCATACATCACTTGTTTACATTGATGACATTTTATTATTTAGCGATACATGGTAGGATCACATTGATTTATTAAATCATTTTGCATCTTTGGTAAAGAAAAATGGCATCATGCTTTCAGCGAAAAAAATGGTTTTTGCCAAAAAGAAATTAATTTTTTGGGCATGCATTTTTCCCGTGGGGAGTACACCCCAGGTCCACATATTTCTCAGGAAATTCTCAAGTTCCCCGATACTGGGTTTACTACAAAGCAAATTCAACAGTTTTTGGGCGTGATAAATTATGTGAGAGATTTTATTCCTAATGCTTTTGCATATATTTCTCCCCTCTCAAAAATGTTGCAAAAAAAAAAATGCCTATCCATGGGGCAAGGAACAAGTTGATGCTGTGAGAAAAATAAAAGAGATATCGAAAGATGTCTGATCTTTGCACATTCCTTCTGATGGCAAGAAAATATTGCAGACAGATGCTAGCATTGAATTTTGGAGTGCAGTTTTATTTGAAGAAGAAAATGGTCAGCGGAAAATATGCGGTTACGCTAGCGGGAGATTCAAGGATATTGAACAGCATTATTATTCCACTTTCAAGGAGATTCTTCTGGTGAAAAATGGAATAAAATAATTTAACTTTTTCCTGATTCACTCCGAATTTCTTATTGAAATGGATATGTAGGCTTTTATGAGAATGATCGAGCTGAATCCTAAGGTCCTACCAAATCTGCAGATACTCAGATGGGCACAATGGTTTTCTCCTTATAAGTTTCAGGTCAGACACTTGAAAGGAAAAGATAACATTCTTGCTGATTTCCTTTCAAGACCTTGTGAATTCTCCAAAAGGTTTTCTCAAAAGAAGCACAGGAACAAAAAGCAATCCACAGGTCAAGTTCTCACATTTTCAAAGGTCCCGCGGCTCAGCTCATCATCGCTATCATCAAATCATCCACCAGAGGTTGCTCTTCCGAATCCTTTAGATCGGGACACTTTATTAGCATACAGGGCGAATTATGAATTCCAAGTTTTTAGAGCAGGAACTATTCATTTGGAGTACCCATATTGCCAAGCTTTTGTAGCACAAGCCAGAAATTTTTCTCAACAGCTATTATGGTTCTTTTGGTATTTGTGCCATCAATACTACATCTTCATGGAATTAAAATGTAGTGATTTCAGAGATTTTAAAAATCTTGAACCCCCTTACAAATATTTTTGTTGTGGTTCAAATTGCAAATATATTGGGTTCATCATTTTACTTCTCGTGGAGTCAATATATTTATGTTCCATAGGCCAGTTACTATCGTCAGAAGAGTTGTCCATGCCATGCCTATAGTGTCATTTTGGTGGCATTATCCATCCTCGATCTTAGCCATGAAGAAAGAACACGCAGTAGCTAAGAAGATATTAGTTCAGCAGAACAACCATCACCAAAAGGAAGTACGGTCAGATGAAGAAGGAGAAGATTACTCTACCACCCACCCTCGTTGGGAGGAGGTCGAAGCAGCTCTCAATTATTATTATGAAATACTCGAAGATTCTCAAGACCCTTCTAATATTGATCCAGTAGACACGGCTAAGATCAATTTAAATGGAGCAACCAGTTCCTACCCACTGCAACGCAAAGGTAAAGAAATTATGGAGGAAAAATATCCACACATAAGAAGAGAAGATATTTCACAAGGGCTAAGAAGCGAAAATTGCGAGGGTTACGAGACAAGAATAATGCATAATTATGGATTAGAGAATAAGGAAAAACCCTTCTTTAACCTTTTTAGCCAACCTCCCTTTCCATAATTCTCCATAAAAAAACTAAAAAATTAGCCTAGAGTATTTTTAAATTGTTTGCATCATCCATATTCATTTGAAAAACCAAAAAATCTGCATAAGTCTTTCAAGTTTGTAGCTTCAATAAATACCTATCTAAAAAAACCAAAAAACATGTATATTTTAGTTCTTTTGCTCTTCACCCCACAAAAAACATCATAAATACACAAAAATATTTGCACAAGTTTGTCACTTTTCATCACTTTACCATGAAAATTAAAAAAACACCACCATAAATTGTATGCCCATGTATAGCCATAATTTTTCCAAGTTTCCATGCCATGCAAACACTAATTATGTCACCCCCCAAACCATATCCTGGGCGTAACACGACACTCGGTGCTGTGCTACATGTGACCGAGCGAACCACATGGCTTGCTAAATCAACATAGGGCATTGTTAATGTACAATATAATATAAAACATGGGTAGTCTGAATAATCATGGAATTTCATAATAGCAATGAAAATACTTGTTTAACACATGAAGCGAAAATCGTCTGAATAAACAAGATAATACTGAGCCAAAATGGCTATACAACTCTGAATATCTGACATAATATAACTGACTAGTCTATGAAACCTTTGACATGAGTCTAACTACTAAACTGTTTACCGGGACAAGGCCCCCAGCATACCTTAACTGCATAACTGAAATAAACATAAATAAAGATAACACTCCGAATAGAATGGGGCTCACCAATAGCTGATACGAGCAAGTCCTAACGAGCTGATCCGTCATCCTGTAAATCTATATCGTGAAATGCAGGACCCCGGGGAAATAAAAGGAGACGTCAGCACACTTGAATTGTACTGGTATGTAAAGCAACTGAATGAAATAAACATGGCACATGAAATAATAAAATTGAAACTGAAGCTGTAAACTGAACATGAACATAAGTATATTTGACATAAGTATATATATAACATGAGTAAAACATTTTAAGTTGGAGAGAATTAGTACAACCGACATGTAACCACCACGTAAGTACGTGTCGTCTGATCTCTGCCTGACCAGCTAAGCCATCCTGTACCTTGCCGGGGTACAAGGAATGAAAATGAACATGAATGGATCCAATAACCCGTAATGGGTAAACATAAAGGTATTTTCCTAACTAGGCGGAGCAATCCTTATCCTACGCTAGCATATGTAGTTTCAGGCTATTTGAGCCTTCTAGGTAATCTGTGTAACTCCCAAAACATGAACATGTATATATTTGGCTTAGTAGCCCATGAAGTCTATAATCTTGACTGTAAACATGGTTCGTGATTGTATTGAAACATGAAGATAAGTATGTAATATGCCTTGTAAGAAAACATGGAAACATGTAGGATTTTCATGAAAATAAGCATAATAGTTCATATTTTGCATGAACCCATGGAATGCAAAGTATGGGTTTCATTGATTACGGGCGGATTCTCAATAACCAAAATGGAATATAAGGAATACAATAACGAATTATCAATACAAACATGGTTTATCATGGTACATGAGCTTAGGGTTATCATAAACATGTTTAGAACCCTAGTTTTTGGTAAACTTTCGTGTAATCATGGAAGAACGTGGCGTGGGGAAGAATAATACTGTTCCCACATGTAGATAGAGACCCTACATACATGTTAATCCTTCAAAACTTGTAACTAATGGTCTGAACTTGAGAAGAATCCCAAAAGCTTTAATCTTGAATCCTTGTGATGGGTTTTCTTGACAACCCTAGGTTAGGAACAATAATTTCCTTATTAGATTACGTGAATACATGTTAGAATTGACTTGGAATGGCTTACCTTAATGTCTTGGATTGATGGGAGGAGAGGAACTTCGTTCTAGGGCTTGAAGAATGTGAAAAGTGGAAATAAAATTGAACCCACGTATTTATACAATTCACTGAAGTGGGAAAAGTACGGGCAAAATGTATGGCCCGTACAATAATGTATGTCTCGTACATTGGCCACATACCTCATGTAACAATTTCCAGAAACTAAGATTGTTGGCATGCAGGCTACGGGACAAAAGTACGTCCTGTACTTTGATGCTCGTCCCGTACATCTAGCCCGTACCTGGAATTGTCAAATTCCAGTGACTTCTGATTTTCACCCAAGATGTACGCCCAGAATATACGTCCCGTACAAAATTGAACGGCCTGTACATTTTGGCGTAGACGTTCTTTTACCGTTCTGAGGCAAATTTTCTAATCCCAACACTTCTGTCTTGGTTTCTAAGTCTAAAATCATAAACGTAACTTAGTTAGGAGGTACGAGTTGTTATAATATCTCCCCCTTGGGATCATTCATCCTCAAATGATGGGTCATGGTCAAGACTGAGACTGAACATGGCTTGAGTACAAGAACATGAAGAAACGTGACACGGAACATGGGAACTGAACTGACATGACATGGTTTAGTGAAAACATGAACGCTGAAACATGAGACATGAGTAGAGAGTACATGAAAAGAACGTGAAACATGAGGCATGAATATGTAAGGGACATGACATGGGTACTGAAGGTATTTATCTTGAACGTATCTTCTTGCTCTTCAAACAAATGAGGATATCTGGACTTCATGTCCTCTTCGATTTCCCATGTAGCCTCTTCACCTTTCTAACTCCTCCATAGGACCTTTACTGAGGCTACTTCCTTAATTCTCAACTTGTGAACTTGACGATAAAAAATTGCCACGGGGATCTCCTCATAAGTTAGTCTATCCTTAACCGTTATAGTGTCAGCAGGAACAACCAACGATGGGTCTCCCACATACTTCCTCAACATGGATACATGAAATACTGGATGAACAACAACCAACTCTTGTGACAACTTAAGTTCATAAGCCACTTGACCAACCTTTTGCAGGATTCTGTAAGGTCCAATATATCTGGGACTGAGCTTTCCTTTCTTGCCAAATCTCATCACACCTTTCATAGGTAAAACCTTTAAGAACACCCAATCATTAACTTGAAATTCTAAGTCTCTTCGTCTCACATTTGTATAGGACTTCTGCTGACTCTGAGCCATTCTCAAAAGCTCTTGAATCAACTTGACTATCTCCATAGTCTGATAGGCCAAATCTGGTTCCAACAACTCTGCATCACCAACTTCAAACTAACCAATGGATGATCTACACCTTGGCCCATACAGAGCTTCAAACGGTGCCATCTTGATGCTAGGATGATAACTGTTATTGTAAGAAAACTCAATGAGAGGCAAGTGATCATCCCCATTACCTTTGAAATCTAGGACACATGCTCTTAACATGTCCTCAAGATTTTGAATAGTACCCTCTGGCTGGCCATCTGTCCTAGGTGGAAAGTTGTGCTGAGGTTAGCCTTGGTTCCTAATCTATTCTGAAAGGATTTCCAAAAGTTTATGTGAATTAAGCACCACGATCTGAAATAATAGACACTGGGATCCCATGCAATCTGACAATCTCATGAATGTATAACTTGGCATAATCTTCTGCTGAATCGGTGGTCTAAACTGGCAAGAAGTGTGCTGACTTAGTAAGTCGATCCACAATCACTCAAATCTAATCATGTCTATGGGATGAACGAGGTAGACCTGTTACGAAGTCCATATTTATCATCTCTTATTTCCAAACGGGAGTATCAATGTTCTGAGCCAACCTACTCGGTCTCTGGTGCTCGGCTTTCACTTGCTGACAATTTGGACACTTAACCACGAAATTTGCTACATTCTTCTTCATATGATTCCACCAATAGATTTACTTAAGGCCATGATACATCTTCGCGGAACCTGGATGAATAGAATACCGAGAATTGTGAGCCTCTGGCATAATCTGCTCTCTAAGCTCAGCAACATCTGGAACACATAATCTGCCTTGGTACCATCATCTCCCCCTTGTTCAAAAGCCGTTGTATTATGCTTGTGAATCTACTCTTTCAACTATAACAAGTAGGGATCACTATACTATTTCTCCTTTGCTTCAACTATTAAGTAGGAATGAGCTCTGTTCTGAACAACAACACCACCATCTTTGGAGTCCAAGACTCGAATTCCTAGGCTAGCTAAGCGGTGAACTTCTTTGGTCATAGTCCTCTTATCTGCCTCAATATGAGCTAAACTTCCTATAGAACGCTGATTAAGAGCATCAACTATGACATTCGCCTTCCCCGGATGATAGAAAATATCTATATCATAGTCCTTAAGCAATTCGAGCCATCTTTTCTGCCTAAGATTTAGCTCTCCTTGCTTGAAAATATACTGTAGGCTTTTATGATCAGTGAAAATATCAACATACACTCCAGACAAATAATGACGCCATATCTTAAGTGCAGAAACCACCGCAGACAATTCTAGATCACGAGTCGAGTAATTCTTTTCATGATCCTTAAGATGACAGGATGCATAAACTACAACCTTACCATGCTGCATTAAGACAGATCTAAGACAAATTCCCAAAGCATCACAATAAACTACAAACCTTTCGATTTCCTCTGGTAGCATCAAAACTGGAGTAGAAGTCAACCTCTTCTTCAACTCCTCAAAACTTTGCTCACATGCATCTGACCACTGAAACTTAACCTTTTTCTGAGCCAGCTTAGTCAATGAAGCTGAGATAGAGGAAAATCCCTCTACAAAACATCTGTAGTAGCCTGCCAGACCTAAGAAACTTTGTATATCGAAAACTGAGGTGGGTCTGGGCCAGCTCTTTACGGTATCTATTTTCTGAGAATCAAGCTTCACATATTCACCTGAAATTACATGGCCTAGAAATGCTACTAACTTAAGCTAAAATTCACACTGTGAAAATTTAGCATAAAGCTCACGATGGTGAAGTGTATGCAGCATTATTTTGAGTTATTCTGCATGTTCAGCCTCACTACAGGAATGCACCAAAATATCATCAATGAAGATAATGACGAATAGATCAAGACAAGGCTTGAAGAATCTATTCATAAGGTCCATGAAAGAATCTGGTGCATTCGTCAATCCAAATGATATGAAAAATTCAAAATGACCATAACGGGTTCTGAAAGCGATCTTCGGAACATCAACTTCCTTGACCTTTCGATGATATCCTGATCTGAGATCAATCTTGGAAAAACACTGAGCACCCTGAATTTGGTCAAATAAATCATCTATTATGGGAAGAGGATACTTGTTTTAATGGTGACTTTGTTCAATTGGCGGTAGTCAATACACATGCGTAAGGAACCACCTTTCTTTCGGACAAACAAGACTGGCGCACCCCGAAGTCAGACACTAGGCCTAATAAATCCCTTGTCAAGGAGATCTTTCAACTGGGCTTTTAACTCTGCTGGAGCCATTCTGTATGGCGAAATGGCTCAGTGTCGCGAAGAAGGTCAATTCCAAAGTCTATTTCCCTATTGGGAGGAACTCCGGGAAGATCTTTTGGAAAGACTTCTGAAAATTCATTAACGACTGGTACGGACTGGAGAGTTAGGGTCTGCGTATCTGTATCCCTGACTTGAACTAAGTGATAGATATACCCCTTGGAAATCTTCTTTCTGGCTTTAAAATAGAAGATAAATCTACCCCTGGATACTACTGAATTACCCTTCCATTCTATAACTGGTTTATTTGGAAATTCAAATCTTACTATTTTGGTTCTACAACCCACTGTGGCATAACATAAAGGTAATCAATCCATACCCATGATTACATCGAAGTCTACCATTTTTAATTCTGCTAAATTAGCTATGGTTCTTTGGTGATAGACTAAAACTGTAGTTACCTGTAGACTTAGCTCTTTTATTAAATTCCCCGTCCCGTACATTGGTCACATACCTCATGTGGCAATTTCCAAAAACTAAGATTTTTGGCATGCAAGCTACGGGACAAAAGTACACCACGTACTTGGATGTACGTCCTGTACATCTAGCCCGTAACTGGAATTGTCAAATTCCAGTGACTTCTAATTTTCCCCCAAGATGCACGCCTAGAATGTACGTCCCGTGCAAAATTGTACGGCCCATACATTTTGGCGTAGACGTACTTTTACTGTTCTGAGGTAATTTTCTAATCCCAACACTTCTGTCTTGGTTTCTATGTCTCAAATCATGAACGTAACTTTGTTATGAAGTACGAGGTGTTACAATTTAAGGGTACCTTTTGTCATGAAAATAAAGTCATTCATATCTAGCCATCAAATTCCCAAATTTTCATGCCATGCAAACACTATTCAAGGGCCCTTTTGCCATCACCAACCTTTACCAAAACCCAAGGCCATGCAAGTTACTAGTCCCTTGTTCTCTAGTTCAAATCATGCACTATGCTTTGTTTTTTTAGCCTTTTAAATGTCTTACATTGTAAGACTTTTGTTTGGGTGTATTTTACTTTCTTATCTAAGTTTGACACTTGTACTAATAGTAAATAGGTGTAGTACATGTACTAGTTTTTCCAGTCCTATAAATAGGAGCCTTGTACATAGTTGAAAGACATCCAATTTCCAAGTCAGCTCTCTCTTTGTAAAAATATTTATGCAATAAAAGATGTCTTCTTTTTGCTAAGTCTCTTATTGTTTCTTCCTTCAAAGGGTGGGGATATGGCCGGTTTTGTATTGAGAGTAAAGTCTTAACATACTTTAGTATATGAGAAAAATTATAGTAATAGAGGAAACATATCTTAGTAGTAGCATTGCATTATAAGTGCAAAATACTTTAGATGTCTTCGTATGTATGCATGTTTCGTATTGTGTTTTGAGGCCTCGGATGAAATGTGGGGTGATAGGGGGAAAAACTGGACAGAAACCGACCTCACTGCCCAAATTGGACCGCTGCAGCGGTGGGATTACTGCTGCGGCGGTACCGCTATAACGGTGTCTTGACCGCTTCCAGCGGCCAACCATTTCTTTGGTGGCCGCTGTGGCAGAAGGTGGACCGCTATAGCGGTACCGCTATAGCGGTGAACCGACCGCCATAGCGGTCAGGCAGGAAAGTTGGGGACCGCTGCAGCGGTGTAGCGACCGCCACAACGGTCGACGGGAGGCAGTAACTGGGTTTTAGATGCCTTAGTTTTATTTTCTCATTCATAACATCCCAAAACACTTCCCAACAAATACTTAGAGAGAATTTTCAAGCTAGGGCAAGACAATCTTGTGAGGTAAGTTCCATTGTTTTCATTCTATCATTCCTTTCCCCTTCATTATTGTAATCATCCCCATGGGTCTTTAATGGTGAAATTGAATTAGAAACCTTAGAATATTAATGAAACTTCTAAACTTGATGGGTTATGGTTATTATCTCTTAGTTATCATCTAAATGCGTTGGTTAGTTGCTATTTGTCATAAATTGAACATTTAGAGACATAAACTAAGTGATTGGAGACCTAGGGTTCTATAAAAATGGTGTCTTTGCCATGGAAAACTGCTTGTAATAGGAATATTGATAGATTATTGTTATAAAGTGATGAGTAATGATTACTAAGGGTCTAGATAGGTTGTTTGTCACATAGAAAATCATCCACCCCTTGGAATGGGGTAAGGGAAGGGTATTCTTGCATTGGAACTTGTGATTGAGTATTATGACTCATTGAGCCTTCTATTTCTAGATTTTGACCGTTTTGAGGCTTTGAGGAAAGGAAAGGCTGTAGCAGAGTGACTTACATTGTTCCAGCTCTACTTCGAGGTAGGTTACGGTTTACTTGAGTTAGACTTTGGTTAGTTGAATGCATGTTTGTGATTTCATTAGGAGAGAGCATGTCTAGTATTCATTACATGATATTGTATGGTTGAGCTCCTATGTGTTGTGATTGAATGTTGTGTAGGCTTCATGCCATTATTCCTGTGTGATTCAATCTGCAGTGGTTGTATTTTGATGAGAAGTTAATATAGTCTTCTCGAGGGTATTGTGACATGAAATGATGAGGTGAATATGGATATTGAGAAGGTAAGAAACACTGTTCTGTAAAAGGTATGACAAGGCACATATGTGGCCTAGATTATGGGCTCGTGGTCCGAGGTTAGTTCCGAAAATGAGAGGTTTATTGTTATATCCCGCGTCCGAGGTTCGTTCCGGAGCGGAGGTTATGCTTTGGTCCGAGGAGTGTTCCGGAACGAGTGGTACATGGATACCATGGGTCCCCTACAGGTCATGACTACTGAGCTATGACATCAGCTAGCATGTGTGTACAGCGAGTGAGGGTATAGTGTACTTTTATCTCCGTTGTAGTTAACGTGTTTGTGATTCTTGGCAATTTGGTGATTTGTTGTATTCGTCTGTGGTTGACTTGTTGTGATGTATTGATATTTGTGTATGATTAACTGGCTTGTTTATTTTAGTGATTTCATAAGATATGCATGATACTAATCTTAGTCGGCCTATGATGCTTACCGGTACATAGTATTTATACTGATACTACCTTGATGCATTCTTTGAGTGCAGATTTTGATATAGAGACCACTACTTGTCCTCACATCTAGCGTGGAGGATATTTGTTGACAGATTTTGGGGTGAGCTCCTTCTCATGCCAGGCCGCCCGAAGATCTTCTACTTATTATGTCTTTTCTTATTCTGGACATTATGGATATTTATTAGATAGATTTTAGTTCTTAGACGTGTTTTTGGCTTAGAGTCCTGTACGATGACTTTCGAATTTTGGGGAATTTGTAATAGTTAGACTTCCGCACTTGTTTTAGTATTTTATTGCATGACTTACCCAGTTTATTTGATGTGTGAACAAGTATAATCGTTTGACTTGTTTAATATAAAATCATACTTGAATGAATAGAGATCTTATGTGTTGGTTCGCCCCCTAGGATTTAGTTGGGTGCCAGTCATGGTGGGTTGGGTCGTGACAACAATACAATACAATACAATAGGTAACAACTATATAATGACAGAACTTTAAACAAAAAACAAAGTCAATAGAACTAATTTGCAAACAAATACTTGATCGGAAATTCAGAAGACAACAAACATTTGGATAACTAAATTCAACATCCAAATCGATATACTAGAAGACCATACTGACAGTTGCCACAATTTTGTACATGGCTGACAGTAACTACAGGGGGGAATTTCACTGGAGCGGTTATGATCTTTGGTTATAAGCTGATTTTTCAATTGTTTTCATTTTAGTGGGTTTAAAATTCAATTTGTTACTTAGTTGATTTAGGATTAGAATTAAAATCAATCCAATTAAAATTAATTATTCACAAAATAGATGAAATGAGCTTCTAGTTCTAGGGTTTTGATTTTGTCATGTATTGCTTTCCTAGCAAGACAAGCCTGCTGCGAAATCGAGTTGATGGAATCCAAATTAGGAATAGAAACTACTGCTACATTGTGTTTAAAATAGAGAGATGAAGCAGCTACATTATTTTTGGATTGACAGATGTAGCAGATGGACGGGTAAAACGGAATCCAGAACCAGATGAGAGTTTTATAGGCAACAAATACTCGCCTGAATCTTCGTCGTCTGAGAAGCTGAGGAGCCTTTTCGTGGAGGTGTTCCTAGGTAGTAGTAGTCTTTTTGCGGTGCTAGTGTTTTCGTCTTCCCCACCATCATCCTCCCTTATGCACCACCGCGAAATCAATTTGGACCTCATTAAGCTTTTGGCACGTGCTCAAAATTCTGAAATTACCCAAATGACCTTGGTGAAAAGGGTCTAAATAGAGGTAGGGGTGTTCACGATTTGGTTAAAAACTGATCCAAATCGAACCAAACCAATTAAATAAACTGATAGTTGTTCGGTTTTGGTTTGGTTTGGGTTTGAATTTTAAAAGACCGACAATATTTGACTTGGTTTAATTTTATTAAAACAAACCGAAGAAAAAACTGAACCAACCCGACAAAATAATATACACAATTTTTATAATTACTAGTAAGTGATATTGGTGATAAAAATAATAGGCCACATGAGGAACACTGGTTTTAAAGCATTTTTGTGATTTTTCTTACGGTGAGATATATGATTGTATGTCATCACTAGATACATAATTTAGAATGTTTCATTTTTATGATTTTTTGTCTATATATATTATTGTTTTATTAAAATACAAAATGTTAGATAAATAAAATTAAAATTAAATAGTTCAATGAACGAAGAATTGAAAGAGAATTAATTGTGACGGATCTTATACATGTATTAATTAACTATATAAGTCCTGGTCTAATAAAAAAAGTTCATGCAAATTCTAGAGTATATGACGATAATAGTAGATCAGAAAACCATAAATTAAATAAAAATATGTTAATCTTGATAAATAATTTTAAGTACTCCCTCTGTCTCAATTTATGTGGCATCATTTGACTTGGCACGGAGTTTAAGAAAGAAAAGAAGACTTTTGAAATGTGTGGTCCAAAACAAGCTTTATATAAATGTGTGGCTTAAATCATCTCATAAAGTTAAATTATCTCCAAATATAGAAATGTGACATTCTTTTGGGACATACCAAAAAGAAAATTGTGCCACATAAATTGGGACGGAAGAAGTAGTTTGTTTATTTTTTTGGGCTAATGAACTATACATCTTAAGCCCATTTCTTAAAAGAAATTCATAAATCCAAACTCATTTATTCAAAGAAACAACTATGAGATTTACCTAAATCAAGTTGTATTTCTTATAAACTTTATTCACTTGATTAAATCTTATAGATCTTAAGACATTTTCTCCATAATCTAAGAAAAGTATAGCTCCCACAATAAAAAGGTAATAACTGATAATAAGTTGAAAAGGGATGAAAAAGTCTTTCCTAGTAGTGGAAAAAAAAAAATGGAAGAGAGAAATACCATTAAGTTTCTTATCGAAAAACCGATGCAAACCGAACCAAACCGATGGATATGTATTATGTTTGGTTTGAATTGGTTTTAATAATTAAAAAAACCGATTAAATTGATTTGGTTTTGGTTCTAACCAAAAACAGACCCAAACCGACCCATGAATACCCCTAAATAGAGGTAGTATATGACTCTATCTACACGAGCGATTCAGGGGTCTAATACACCATTTATACACGTGGCCAATGCGTATTTTACAAACAAAATAAGCGCGTGAACAAACTACAGCCCTTTTTTTTTCCCTAACAACTGCAGCTTGTTTTTTTTTTTTTTTTTTTTTGGCTAACAACGACAGCTTGTTAGGAGTCTTGTTTAAACAAGACAGTAGATACTAGTTAATTAAAAGGAAGTAAAGTTTTATTAGCTAACAGTAGAAGACTTCTTCAATGTTGTGACATAATTCTCAAGTTTTGTGCCGTTTATTTCATTTTTTCTTTTTCTTTTTTTGCATAGTTATAAATATAACTACGATAAAGCTGTCAAATATAAGTCAATGTTTTCCCCGAAATAAAGTTTATTGCTACTTTTTATCTTTTCTGCTTTAGCTTTCTTGCTATTTTGATGTTGCTTCTACGTTATTTGAGCTGAGGGTCTATCGACCTCTCCACCTACAAAGGTAGAGATAAGGTCTGCGTACACTCTATCCTTCCCTAGACCCTACGTGTGTGGGATTACACTGAATATGTTGTTGTTGTAAAGTTTATAATTTTTTGATGACATGTAACAATGTAATTCGATAAAACAAAGGATAATCTTGTGAAATTTTCATCGTTAATGTGATATACTGAATGCATATAAAGGTAAGTGCTTTTTTTTTAATAAGGTTAAAATGTTTATATTTTTTTTTTCTCCAAAGTTAGCTAAACTAAAGATATTTATAGATGGTAGAAGAAATTTTTGGTTAGAAATGGCAAGGGATCACGTCACCGTTAAGAGTGGATAACTGCAAGATCGTTGAAGTTATTTAAGTACTAGTTAATTTGTCCGCACTTGGTGCAGCCATCAAAAATAAAATAAAAAGATCAAATAATTTTTGTTATAAATTTTATAATAAAAATTAATTTTACTAATTAAATAAGTAACCTATACGATAGATAACACTATTTGTAAAGACATGGTCTAAAGAGCCAGCCTCTGTAGCAAAAAAAAAAATTAAAATTTACAAATCAATATGCATGAGATTTTTTTTGGTACTTATAAATTGAACACTACATATAATAATTATTTGGCAACATTCTAATCTGATTCTTCAATTTACAATGTTAACAAAGTTAAGAATGCACCCTCCAGTCCTTCACATTTTTCGTTTCCAACATATAAGTACCTAAGAAGAGCAATCTTCCTCCACATCAAATTCTTTAGCATCTTCGGTAGTGATAGCTTGTTGATCCTCCAGATTTGTTATGTTTTCAATTAGAATGATGGTAATATTCCTATCAGCATGTGTATGTAATTACTTGGGTGACAACTTTATATACTATCTGAAAATGACAAAATCAGTTACAAAATTATTAGTAAGTATCTACTCCAGTTATTATCCAGTGTAAACGCAACCTTATGATAGTTAATATTTGCCAATTAATAACAAAAGATTCATGAAAATATTTTTACAAGAAAAGATTTAAAAAATCAAAAATTTAATTTTAAAAAATACAACTACTGACTTTAGAGAAATGTCACCTCATCTTCTCTGACGATCTATGTCTCTCTCTACAACTTACTAAGGTTATTAACATCCAATTAGAAAATAGAGCCAAGGAATTCTTTTTTTGCGCTACAAATAATACCCAATCAAATTTTTAAGAGAAAATTAAACACAAATTCATTACATTATAAGAAATTACAAGAAGCAACAAATTTTCTCTCTTGTAAAATTAAAGAAACAACCCTCATAAGTCGTACATAGCTGAAGTAAAAAAGTAATCTCTTACTAGTGAATTTATCCGCGCTTCGCGCGGTCATAAAAATACCAATAATTTACTATATATAATATGGTGATAATTTTCATACTTCAAGCAATATTACATGTTAGAAGTTGTCCACGAAAAATTGTACAATTGAATCTTTCTTAATCAATTATTTCTTTGATTTCTTAAAAGTTGAAGCTTTTAGAGAATTTATGTTCTTTTTATATAATAATGATAATGTTATTTTTAATATACAGTTAATATCTACATATAAAGTTAGGGGTTTTAAATATTTTTTGAGAGTTGCTCCTTATATATAAAAGTGTAAAATAAAAAATACAAAACAAAAGAATTGTTCAGACTTAGCCGTTTTTATATATCTTGAAATACCCCACTTAATAGTTTGATTCCATAGAGAGAGAAAAAGATATGCTCTAGACGTTTAGAATTCACATGTTATCATCTTCTTTAAAAGTGAAAGTAGACGTTATACAGTATGTTCTGGCAATTTACATTTACATTGAGTTTAAAGCAAATCACATAAACTATTTCACAAATTATTAAATAAAAGGTATATGATTCTTCTTCATATATATATATATGTGTGTGTGTGTGTGTGTAAAAGTTTTTAAATTACCTTATTCTCCCACCACTAATGTTGCTTTACACATAATTAGGAACACTAAATAAATTAAAGGGCGTATTTCAATATTTAAAATTAATCTATTTAAGCAGTCAATTTTACATATTAAAACTAAGTTAGTAGTTAACAAACTTCCGAAAAAGTCATAAGTTACTAATTTAAACCAAAATAAACTACATTAATTAAAAATTTCATATAAAACCCTAACTAAAGAGGCATCATAGAGAGTATATGAAATCTAAAAAAAAGAAGAAAATAATACAATAAACACATTATTCTTGCAGCTTTAATCATTATAAATAGAAGAAAATTTGGGAATCAAAGCATAATTGTCATAGCTTTTGTCGACATCCCACTCCCGCAAGCCACTCATCATCAAGAGCCTTTTTAGAAGCCAAACCAAAACATAAATATAATACTGTAATAAATACAACAATGTTACTACTTCAATTATGGAATGAAAAGGACAACCTTTTAATTTGATAGGAGTCTCATAAAATAAAACATAAGAATTTATATAGACAAATCTAAAGGAATACGATAAGGTCATGCATGTCTTAAACTTCTAAACTAATTATTCGGCATTTATGGACCTGAAAATCATGGGAGTTATGAACATTATTAAAAGTAAAAAATAAAGAGGTGTGAGTAATAAAGATGGTATTTTTCAAAGAACATAAATGAAAAAAATGAGAGAATTTTGACAATTACTGCGAAAACATCTTAAATATAAGAATAAAGAATAACCAAAATTTTAATCTTTTGGATAAATTAAGAGGACAAAACTGCAAAATGTGATGTAATCAAAAAAGTATAAATAGCCATTGCTTCTTCCCTAGCCTCTACCTTTTATTTCTTCTCCCTCTTTTCTCTCATTGTTTTTTTGTCTTATATTTTTTTCTTTTCTCTCATTTCCCCCTCTTTCCTACTCACGAAACTCATAAAGACAAAAAAGGAAAAATATCCGACACAATCTAGTCTGGGAAGAAAGAAGAAGAATCATCTCACAAATGTAGACTTAAGACAAACTTTGACAATTTTAGGCTTTTAGCATTGAATTAATGCCAAACACAATAAAAAAAGTAAATAAGAGAGACATGATAAATAATTTTTTATTTACTTTCCACTTAATCTTATGATATACATTAAAGGTTTTTAGGAGAAAATGGTATAGAGCTCACTAATTAATTCAGCAGTAAAGTTTTTTACCTAAAAATCGGTGTTGGTCTAACATTAGAGTACACCGATCAAAGAAATTTACCTAGAATATACAAACCAATAATTTAATGCTATAACAATTAGTTTGCATGGAGTAAACTGAAGACTATAAACAATAAAGAAACTGATAAATTATGGTCCTATGTGAAACTAAAAATAGAGTTTCATCCTTATATGAAGATGTCTTTAGACTCATCCTCACATGAAGATGGTTTTTTGAAATAGGAAAGTTGACAGGTTTTAGACTATTAAGCATAATGAGCAGTAGTGTGGAAGTATAATGTACCCAAGAATAAATCTGAATCTCTAACAACAAATAAAAATAAATCTTACCCAAAAAAATAAAAAAGAGGCTAGACATTGCTGCTAGCTTGAGCTTCTTCAGTGAACTGAACCCATCTCAATCCTGCAAAATTTTATGCAAAACAATACCCACAAGACAGTAAAAACAAAAAGGAAATAGAAGCAAAAATTCTGGTCTTGGGGATGTTACATATATACACGGGTAATAATGAAATTGTAGAGTTAAGAATGAGGGTAAACTGTTGGAATTCAGCATGATTAAGAGAATTAAAGAATGATTTTACAGTTTTTTAAATCATAGCACATTTAATAAAATAAAGAGAGTTAATGGAGGATATAGAACGGTGCCTGTTGAATTTTCTTAACCTATAACAGTTTTTATCATTAATAAAGCACTTACAAAAGAAGAGGAAGAAAAATTGTAGTGGGGAAAAAATAAAGGAGACTGTTTGCCAAAAAAAAAAATATATACTGAAGGAGACAGTTTGTTTTTGTGACCGTTGAACACTAAAAGTCTTCAACGTTTATCCCTTTTTATTGAGCAATTAGTGTAGACATTTATTGACATCTTATAGGGTGAGTGTATTTTTCAGCATATAGTTTGAGAGAAATATAAGAAAAAAGGTCAAAAAATTGACAAAAAAGATAAATACCAATAGAGGCCATAAAGAGGTGTCACATCACCTTGTTTATGCCTAGCTTTATATTATATATAGATATAGATTGGGAATGAAGAGAAGCAACCTTAGTGTAGTCTTGAGAAACCTGATAACACTTTTGTGTGATCATGCTTAATGCTTTAATCCTCATCCTCCTATCCCCTCGTGTCTCCCTAAAGGATTTTTACTATCCTCTGTTCCATTGTTTATCAGAATTGATTAATCACATGTAATTAGTCCTTTGATTTGATGAGATCATTTTTAAACTCTATTTTATCATGTAATAAATAACTTTCAATGGTTACAATTTTGAAATTTTAGAGAAGAAACAAATAAAAGGGGAAGAGATGAAGGTGTAGATTGAGCAGTTTCAATTATCAATGCACATTACATTTATTTTTGGAAAGGCTAAATGCAATCAGACAGGGACTTTTCAAGAACCAAAAGTATTAGTCGTTTAATAATTGAATAATTGCATTCAAATGAAGGGAAACCCCAACAAATGCCTAAAAAGGAGAAAAAAAGAGAAACACAATTGCTGGTCATCGAGAGGTGCCACATTACCTTGGCTATAATCAACTTTATATAGATATACAGAGTATTAGTGAGTTTATCCGCGCTTCACGTGATTATAAAATTAATTTAAGTATTAGTGAGTATGAGTCTTTTAAGTGGATACTGGGTTATGGAGTGAACTAAATTAATTAGGGGAAAGTTTAAAATAGACCAATAGGCTGATGGCACGTGTCCCTTTGTTAAAATGAGGGGTATATTTGTACCAAAGTATAATGTCAGGGGTATATTTGGACTCAAATTATAACGACAGAGGTATATTTGGACCCAAAGTATAACTAATATTCGGCAAAAAATGCATATATTTACCTATTGTTTACCTCACATTTTAATACTTTTAATCGTCGTTTGAGTATAAATTATAGTGGATTGTGCTAATATTATATTTTTATTATGTAAGAATAAATCAGTGTGAAGGTTGGATCAAAATTGAATTATTGTAGAGTGAAATGGATGAAATGGGCCGCACATTAGCAGCAAGTGGGGGTGCATCAATATTGAAATGAAAGGAAATAAAAGGAAAGGTTAGGCAGCTACAATTATAATTGTAAAACTTACACAAATAGCTACCTTTTAATAGCTTCTAACTAGTTATAGCTATAAGTTGAAGATTTACAATTCGTAGCTGCTTTTGGCTGTATTTCAGTTGTATCTCGCATTTTTGAAATACAGTGAAATATAGCGAAATACAGAGAAATACAAAACACGTTAGAGTAAATTTAGACTCTATTTTTGGAACATTTTTTTTTAAATTCTAAGAGAAAAAATAGTCTATATTTCTGGAACATAATATTCTTTTCCTTTTTAAATAGTAAGTCAAATTAAATCAATCATATTTCACATAAATCACTGAAGAGTAAAATCAGGCCTTATTTATGGAACATTTTTAAAAAAAAAATATATTATGGGATTCAATTTAAACCTTCCCATAAATCATGCATAACGGTTGTTCTTCCATAAAAGCTTACGTATCTCTCTCAACTTTTATCATTGAAAAATATACATTGAAATATAATGAAATATGGTTGATTGTTTAAGATATATAAAAATGTAGTATGCGTATATACAATGGAATACAATGAAATATATCAGAAACTGTTTCATAAATTAGAAATACAAAATGCAGAAATACATTGAAATACAGCGAAGTACAAAAATCGTGAAAACAAAGTGTAGTAAAAATCGGCTCTATATTTGAAACATTCACTATATTTACACCAAAAAAATATAAATACATTGAAATACAACGAAATAATATACTAAAATATACTGTTTGTTAATACACAGAAATACATTGAAATATATCTTTGAAACATTTTATCAAATACTTGGTGGGCATGAAACTCCACAACTCTCATCAATGGTGTTCTCATGGGAAAGAAGCGTGTCGTCTCAGATTGCTACAAAAAGGACGTTATCCAGAGATAAAGACTTTCCATTGGACTAGTTAGAGGCGTGGGATGACTTGAGTGGATGTAAATTATGATAGCTCGTATCTACTAAGTCCATTAACTGTTTTGAACTCAAATTTACCTCAAACTTTTCCCAACAATCTCTAGATCTTTCTATCTTTGATAGAAGTCTAGCAACTAGAACAACAAAAAGAGGAAGGCCTTGGCACTTTTCTGCGATTATGTATCCAATTTCAATTAGTTCTTCTAACGGACAACTTTCTTTTGGGAATATCTTCAACTGGAGCAATTCCCAACATTCTTCTTTTGAGAGGAATCGAAGGAGATGAACGCCATCGCTATTAACTTGTGAAGCCACGTCTTGGAGCCTGCTTGTGAAGAGAGGGGTGAGGGAGAAAATAAATTTGGTAGGTGAGAGAAAATCAATTTAAAAGACTAGGAGATGGAACGGAGAGAGAAAGAGGGGTGAGGAAGAAAATAAATTTGATAGGTGAGAGAAAAATATTTGGAAAAAAAAAAAAGATTGTGGGTAAGTGGGAGAAAGATACTTATTTTTAGGGAAATACACAGCAGTTACAAAAACAAGTTATAGATGGTAATTTGATAAATAATTAAGCTACCAAATATAATTTTAAAAAAAGATAGTTATTACTAATAAATAAATCTTAGAGCTGGTTATGGGCTGTAAAAATTCCATTATAATTTCCAAGAGAAGTATGGAAAGCCCATTTGAAGACAAACAAGAAGAAGCAAGAATTGAAATGGGCAGCAATTGAAATCTCAAAAGGAAAATAAAAGACTTACTTGGCGTCATACACTTCGCTGGGAGAAGCCCACATCAAGGCACTGCCTGGCTGTGCGGCTCGCTCAGCGAGACCCCAATTTACGGATTCATTCGAGTAAAATTTACTTGGCATAGGTTCCATTATTACCTATTTATTGAACATAACTAAACTTTTCAATAATTATATTTAGTAGCTAAAATATATCATATTTACTTCACATAGCTACCATGTTTTTACCACTCATCGTCGATAACTTCCCACTTCTAAATTTAAGCAAAAAAAAAACGTGTCTCTCTCCTTCATCCTAAATAGACGCCATTATTCACCATATCCATTACTTTCATCCAATTTCAAATCAGTTTTTCAATTATTCAACTTCCTTTTTTATCTCTAATTAACTACTCATTGATTTCTCTCACGTTTCAAATCTAATTCCCAAAATAAAGTAAGATTCTATACAGATTTTTATTTTTTACCTTGTATTTAACCTATATTTTGGGTGTTTTTTTTTTTCGTTTGAATCGGGAATGCAAGTCTAAGTAAGTAACTATCAGTGTTTGTTCTTGGTTGTTTTTTCTTAGATTCAATTGGAATGACTAAAAAAGTCGCTACTCGATGAGAAATACGGTATAGAACCCGATGTGCGATTCCTAATTTTTCTTTGGGAATTTCTCAACATGAAACTTCCATTGCGAGGCTCTTATCTTGAGAATCGTTCAAAAAGAATTAACGATCCTAGGCGTTATAAGGAATATGTTGATTCGAAGAGTAAACAACAAGAAAAATTGAAAAATGTTTCTCAAATGGAGAAACAAAAGAAGAGAAAAGGCTGGTGACAATGTTGTTAATGTTAAGGGCAAGAAAATTGCTAAAGCCAAACGTAATGTGGATGAGGATGATGATGAAGAGGTATATTTTTGTTGTATTTTGTATATTTAGTTCTTTTTTTTTTTGTTCGGTTATTACGGATCTATGAATTAAATGATTTATATTTTGTGTGCATTTTAAGTATATTTTTTCCGTGTTTTTTTTACACTTGTTTCTTCGATTATTTCGTGCGTATTTTTCTTCACCATAAGCGTGATTTTTAAGATTTTTAAGTACATTCGATTATTTTTGTGTATATTTTGTTGACGATTATTACGGTGATTTTTAAGATTTTTAAGTACATTCGGTTATTATTTTGTTGTGAGTTATTTTGTGTATATTTTTAAGTACATTTAGTCAATATATGTTAATCATACTTGTTTTTTGGCATGTTGTTTCGGTATCTAAATTTTTGGTTACCAAGCACCCTATTTGTGGCACCATCTATGTGTAGATACACGAATGTTAATGTAATGCAAGATATTAGAGGCAAACTAACAGATCCACGAGATGGATATGTTTAGGAATTCTTGTTTTGGTAAATATCTCGAATGCGGCAATTGGATGTACAAAAGCACGCATTTTTACGTGCTTTTATGGTCAAAGAACTTAGGGGCGTACATATAGGTGCTTTACATTTGAAATAAATGGTAAAGTTCTGCGTTTTGGCCTTAGAGAATTTGCACTGATCACTGGGCTAGATTGTGTATACGATGAAAATGATTTTGTTTATGATAACTCAAAACCGAATAGGCTTATGGTGGACTATTTTGGTAGAAATCAGGAGAATCAATTGCCAGTTAAAAGACACGAGCTTATTGAGTGTTTCAACAAGACATGCCGGGATGATAAAGGGGATGACGCGATCAAGATGGCAATATTGTATTTCATAAATACGTGGGTACATTGTGGTGAGCCGAACTCAACAAACATACCAAGGATCCATTTTGATGTTGTAGAGGACGGGAGATATAATGAGTATCCTTGGGGTAAAGATTCGTTTAGAGAGTTGGTTGTAAGCATCGGGCGAAATATCTTGGTTTTAAGAAATATTATAGGATTCATGGTTTGCCGCTTGCTATGCAAGTATGGTTGTATGAATGTTGCTCAAAAGTCCGTCCACCATTGCGTTAAGACGGGAATTTAATTCTAGAATTTTTGAAGGCGGCGAACTACGGAAGGAAAACCGAATTCAAGAAATTGATGGATGTCATGTTCGAGACGATAAAAATCGGTAAAAGCAGTCTTTTAACGGTTTTATGTCTTTTAACGTTTTAATATGTTTGTTTTACATGCTATATTTTGATTATATTTTGTCTATATTTATGAAATAAGTCATTTGTGATCAATATATTTTGACTATATTTTCCTCATTTTTTTAGTATGTTACCAATGTAGATATATACGGTAATATAGTTTCTATATTTTGTTGTTCACGATCCGTAGATTTGAGGAAGTTGTGCCAACACCCCATGAGTTGGAAACTCTTAAATTGCCTCTTGTTGCACATGACATACCGGACGTCAAACATGGAGTTGATGGTGTACATGATCCGATTTGGTAGATGATGATTACGATGATTTTAGTACCACACCACCGCGTCGTCCGGTGGCAAGCGGCAACAAAGGAGTGCTAATTCGATTCCCCGCGAGGCAAGAAACGGACGCGGTTTCCGGTTTACGTTCCTCCTTCCGGAAACAACCATCACGGAAGGAATGCGGGATAAAAGGGACAAGGAAACAAGATGCACCTCTGACACCCGAACGGATGAGTTTAACTTTGATAAGGGAAGAGATTCGGATTTTCAAGAAAGAAGTAGGCGTTTTGTTTTCAATATGTTTTTTTTACTTCATATTGCTTGTGTCAAGTAATTAACGATTCTAATTCTATTTTTTATCTTTCAAAGCGTAGGTGTTTGACTACATGGATAACTACTTCAAAAAGTTGTTAGATGCAATAAAGGGCAATCAAACACGGATAAGGTAAAAATCAACACTAAAAATGGAAATTATTTACTTTTTAAGTTATTTTGATATATTTATTGGAAGACTTTATATTTTCTTTTGGAAAATTTTAAAGGTCGGCGACACAATGTTAAAAGCTGACTTACATAGTGATGGTGGGATTTATCAAGGCAATCAAAGTGGCGGTATAGTAAAGCTTTCAACCAAAGAGAATCAAGGTGGTGGTGCCACTTCCGCCTTGGAGGAGTCATCCGGTGGTACTCATTTTTTCTTTCACTTTTCTATATTTGCGGTATATTATTCAAAGTGAAAATATTGAATTTTAGCCGTGTTTTGTATTACCTATAGTGTATTTACATATATAGTTTTCACATGGTGATTTGTTAGTAGTGTCCTTTTTGATGTATCTATTTGTGCTATTTTTGTTATGATTGTGTTTATATATACTAGCGATTGCTATATTTGTTTTGGATTGATATTTTAATATTAGTTTTTCATATATGTTGTGGCTGTATTTTAATTGTATTTTGATTATTATGTTCAACACATTACTTATTACGGTTTACGTTTACTATATTTCGAGACATATTTACCATATATTTTCTCTATATTTAATGAAACTTTTAACTTTTAAAGCGTACTATATATGTGTATATATGTATACGTTTTTCTTGATGCCTTTAAATTCATTTGAACCATGTTTTTATTGTTTTAGGTTGCGGGAGTTGGGTTGCCAATTAATGATCCGGTTTACGTTGTTGATGTGGATAAAGAAACCGGAGTTAAAAGTGATGCACAAACGGATGGAGTGCCCATAACACCAATCCATTTAAATTTTGATGTAAGAAATCTTGAAATGTGGCTTTTAAGTGCGAAATGTCGTTTTGATAAGCAATAATTGACAAACACCGGTCGTTTTTTTCTTGTTTTTTATTTCGGGAATCTCGGCAAATCGGCGATATGGAGAATGCTAATCTTTGAATTTACCGCATCGAGAGGAAATGGTAGCGGACTTGCTAATCAGCTGCCTTTAGCATGTGTTATTCCTCTCGGTCCTCCTCCGGTACCACGCGATGATCAAACCGATTTGTCAAGTTTAAGGACTCCTCGAATGTGGACAATAACCGGTAACCATGTCTCGGTGGATGATTCACGATTCTCGATACCAATCCAACTTGGAGTACAACCAACAATAGGACAAAGTTCAACTAATGAAACCGAACAACAAGTTGGAGTACAACCGATAGTTGGCCACGGTTCAAGTGATGAAACCGGACAACAAGTTCCCGTACAACCAAATGCGGGCCAAAGCTCAAGTGGTGAGGCCCGCACGAGTTTTCAAACTCGAAAAACGAGATCATTGTCCATCCAGGTGCTGCCCGAGAAAGGAAACCAAGCAAATATAACTTTGTCCCCTTATTGTCCCAATTTTAGCTCAGCGGGTTCTTCTGCCAAAAATATCAGTCCTTGCATTTATCGGAAAAAACACCCATTTGTTGACCACCCTATAAATGCCCGTTAGATACTTCGTTTCTTCAAGAATATCAAAAGTGGCTTGAGAACGATCTATTGAAATCGCATGACAAAAGGTACTTATTGTCACAACTTGTTTTTTTATTTTTGCCGAATTCAATTATCAATAAACTTAACGTATGTTCTTTCCATTGTTGATATACGGAAGCCAAATGAAAATCATTACGAAAGAACAAGGAAGGACTCGATCTTTGCGGATGCCGAACTTCGGTTTCATTTAGGCGTTACAACCGTAGCCGACAAAAAGCGGTTCTACTTGTTATCTATGGATGGGCAACTTTGGTGATGAGGTTTTGATATCTTTCGCTTGTTATCTAATTTTTTTATGTTTTATAATAGAATTACAATGTGATGTATCTAGAGTATATTTTTTACAATATTTGACATATATTGTAAAAAATATATTTCAGGCATATTTACCATATATTTTCTCTATATTTAAGCTGAAACTTTTAACTTTTAAAGCGATACTATATATGTGTATATGTGTATACGTTTTCTTTGATGCCTTTAAATTCATTTGAACCATGTTTTTATAGTTTTAAGTTGAGGGAGTAGGTTGAGGTACTTATTGTCACAACTTGTATTTATAGAATATTGTCATCATTATACTTGCACTATATTTAATATACAGACATTAATTTACTAGTTCAAAGACATACATGTCCGGGTATATTTAATTGTATTTTTACTATATATAAGAGTATATTGCACTATATTTACTATATATACGCAATATTTGTTTTGAACATAGTGTTGATTATAGTCACTGAATTGATGTTTTTACAGCATATTGATGTTATTTTCTACTACCTACGCAAGAAGGGGAAGTATCACAATAACAGCAACTATAGATTCACCACTGCCAGCTGTATTTTTCACACTTTAGTTCTGCCGAAATTTACAAATCTTGGGAAAACCCGATTCATCCACATGTGTCGCCGCAAGGAAGATGAAGCTGTATGAGTACATTAACGGGCACAGGATTTTGGCTAATGTACCATGGTATACGTTGACAACGTACTAATTCCGTCAACATAAAGAGGAAAATCACCGGATTTTGGTTGTGATATCATTCACCGACAAAGTGCGCTCTCATCCAATGAAAAGATCATTCATTTTTCTACAAATTTTATATGTTTGTTTTTTTCTTATTTTTTCTTTTTACAAACAGGTCCATCTACGTATACAACTCATACCGAAAGTTTGCGGGGGCATGATGCGTCGTTAGAGTCGGAGTGAAAATGTTGGCTACTCTAGTGACACACGGTCTACAAATATCGATTTCTATGAGAAGAAGGCGATATAGATTTTGCCACACATCCTTCTTACGTAAATAGAGAACAAACCGACAACTTTGACATTGTGAATGTAGACAATCTCCCGCAACAAGCTCCATCTAGCATGTAAGAATCTCTTCCAATAAAAAACACAATAAATACATCTTTTTTTCGTGGTTTTTTGATAAGTAAATTTTTTGATCATTTTTGTTCCAGGGATTGTGGTGTGTATGTGGCCGCCTTCGCTGAATACTTGAGCTCAAGTGCAGTCATCCCAACCGAATTCGATGCAAAGTTACTCCGTGTGAGATACGGCGCCCTTTTATGCGACTATGCATGGGATAAGTCAAACAACAATGCGTCAAGTGATAACGAGACCTCCAAGACAATTAGACCGGTAGATTGATTATGATGCGGTTGATAAAGAGGATCTTGATTAGGCCACCAATTCATTTGTGTTTTTTCATTTTCATGTTGAACAGTAGCATAGTTGGTTGCGACTTTTGTTCTCGTTTTTTTCATTTTGGACATATTGTTTCATGTGCGGCAATCTTTTTTAGGATGATTAATATTGAACACCACCTTATGGTTTTTATATTGTTGTTTCTTTCAAGTATGTTATCTTTTCAATGCATAAATTCCATTTTTCATTATCCGTGAAATGTATTATTTAACAAAGTAGTATATATAACCATTTAAATACAACATATATACGTGAAAATATAACTCAGATATATTCCATAAGATCATTTTTAAGATTACAGTTTGTTACAAAATTTAAAATTTCAACTAAATACACTTCAAATATATGTAAAATATATATCAAATATAGTTAACAGTAAACCAGAATAAGTATAATCTACCAGATCATACAAAATACAACTAAAATATAGCCAAAATATATACGAAATACAACTATTAAATCATAAATCCAAAACAAAAGGTCTAATAAGTTAACATAGAGTAGACTTTCCAAATACCATTTAACCACCAATATAGCATTACATTGAAAAACATCGGATGTTCAACGATGTGAAATACAATCATACTAGAACGATATGAATTCAAGATGAATTCATTTTTTATTTTTAAGCGAAATTTAAAGTAGAATTGTCTTAACAAATAAAATCAAAATGGACTTATTTATTCTTCTTATTGAGCGGCGGATTATCACACGAACGCCTATTATGACCAAGACGTCCACATTTACCGCACAAATTTCTGCGTTTACCAATCATCAACTCCTGTAATGGCTTGTCCCTCTTCTTTTTTGGCCTCCTGGGGTTTCTTATAGATCGGTGGCATAACAACTTCATCTAATATACTTTTAGGAACATTCCACTCGGTCTCATCGGGAAGAGGATCCGGCACATTATATGTGTTCACAACTGCTTCCGGCTTGAATAAATCGAACAATATACATCGACGATCAAATTTTTATTCTTCAATACGCCCATGTACATGAGAACACGGTATCTCGTCTAGTTGGAACATCCTGCAGCTGCAAGTTTTCTTCTTCAAATCTATTATGAAACGCCTCGGTCCATCATTCACTGTGTACACATATTCAGTTGACGCTTCAACCTGAGAACCATTTAACAAATAAACAAGCATTACCTGAGCAGTTTTACCATATTAGGAATATATATAAATATACATTACATATAGTAAAAATATAGATTAAATTTTTGTGTTGCAAACAAAGTTACCCTCATTCGTATTGATTTGTACTCGTTGATCGACAACATCTCTTGATACCGCCTCATCAGTGTTGTGAATGTATAGGTACCATTTTTTCTATTTGTGCAATTCCATCTACCAAACATCTTCCTCACTTCTTCAAGGAAATCAAAAATATGTAACTCTCTTGCAGCAACCAGTTTTCCATTAATACATTCGGCTATATTCGAAGTCATTGTCCATCCTCTATTAACAGGTGAATAAAGCCTAGACCATTTATCTCTTCCGAGCATCTTCTAGGTATCGTTTTACCCGAATATCAACATTCCCAATCTTCTCCATCAATTTATCGAACTCATCCCGCTCGTATGCTTTCGCTAGTGAATAAAATATAGGACTCAACACCTCACTTTGTTTGTTGTGTATTGCTTTGTCACATTTTTCCACAAATGCCATACACAAGCCAAATGAGGAACAAGAGGATACACCTTAGAAAGCTGCGTGTATTATGCTTTCATGTCTATCGGACACGACACACATATTTTGCCTAACACCATAAGCTTTGCTTTGAACAGTTCAAAGAACCACGTCCACGACTTATTATTCTCAGAATCTATCACACCATACGCTAGTGGTAGGATATTACCTACAAAAAAATCAGTTTATATTTATATTATATTCAAAACATATTTCAACTGAATTTGATCTCTGTATTTTTAGCACCATCATTTATAAAACAAAGATATATTTACAATATATTTACCTCATATTTACAGTGTATTTCATCATATAATATTCACAAATTTACACCAGCAATACATCCAGAGTATGTTTTTAGCAGCTTTATTTGCAAATCAATATGCATAATGTTGTATTTATAAAAAAAAACATTCGTAGAATAGAATTACACATACCTGCTCCATCCAAAGTACTTGCCGACACAAATGTACCATTATACGTTGATTTAAGGTGTGCACCATCCACTACAACTATTGGTCTACAACACTCGAATCCCTTTATGAATGCTTTGAGTGCTACAAACAAATACATAAACTCATTTTCTGGTGATTTATGCATTTTAACGAGCGATCAGGATACGTTTTATCAAGTATGTATATATATGCCGGCAACTTCTTGTATGAATCACCCGGATCACCTCCGAAATCTTTATAGCCTTCTCTCTAGCTCTCCATGCCATCATATAAGAAACATCTACGCCGAATTCATTCTTAACATCATCTATTATATCCCCAGTGTGACCTTCCTTTTATGGTTAGTTATTTTCGCCTTCACAACCGCTTCTCCAATAAACCAACTTGTTGCTGCCTTTGTGAATACACCTTGTCCTTGATGGACATGTATGTTCGTCATCGAAAGCTCTAACCACGAACATTTCGGAATCCCCAATTCTCGACGCTCCGAATTTCCATTTACATTCTCGCGACCAGATACCAGTGTAGCTACATAATACAATTCAAATAGTACATATTGAATCAATTAAATACAAAATAAATATATAAAAAAATATATCAGAATATATTGCATCAAACATTTTTAAAATTAACAGTGTGCTAAATAAGTTAACAGATCATATAAATACAGTACAAATATAACAAAAATACATCTGCACTTTCTGATACCAGAATACATCATACCTTATAGCATTCGATCTCTCTGTTTTGAAATTGAATCTTTCACGAATTGCGTATTTCGTCATCGCAATTTTCAAAGTTTCCTTATCCTGGTAAATTTGATCGACAAAAACTCCTTTCGCTTCCGGTTTCGAAATTATCAAATTGTTATCATTCCCAAACAAAACAACGGTGTTTACAAAAGAGAATCACAAACTTTCATATCATCCGATTCTCGCTATATCAATTTAAAGACATCATCTCCAATAATACGATTACCGGTTGCACAATCCTCAACATCCAAATCATGAATACTAACGCACATTGGATACATCCCCAAAACTCGTTTTTCTCTTAAGCTCAACGTACACACGAACTCCCATATCGTTGTGTATTTCAATTGGTTGAAAATCTCCTTCAACAGTATATTTTATTGAAATAGTTTTCCTAACAGTATCCACGCCTAATTGATTTATAATCGTACAAACTAACTTATCGTAATTGCAATTATCAATGAACACAACGGCATCAATTTTGTAATTCACAAAACGTTACGATCGTTCCAAAAACCGAATGACGGATCAACGCGATTCTGACTTGTCATTATCCGTTGTTTTCGAATACAAGCAATGTGTTAAATTCAATTTAGCTAAAACAATTTCGGAAAAGACGAACAAAAAAAAAAAGTTTGCGTTGAAAAAATCGTTACCTCAATTATGAACTCTATTTGATGAAATCAAATATATATTCGTCGTGATAATCAAGCTATGTTCCTTTGTTTTGATATTGTTATTTTTCAAAGGTTTTTCAACCTTTTTATTTTTGGTTAAAAATATGATTGTACTGTTTGAATTCAAATTTTTTTTGAATTTGTTAGCTGTTTGAATGAGATATGGAATCAGATATGGAATGGGAGGATATTTGCGTGAATCAGGGAACAATATAACCGATTCTAATTAAAATTGAAACGATTTTGTTTCCATAAATATAGCATCACAAGTAAAACTCGCGTACGTATTTACTGCTATATTTATGCTATATTTTGGTATACCCGACTACTAGATAAATATAGGCTCCTCTAGTTACGAATTGTAAATATAGAATATGTAGTTATAGGTTGTTAGAAAGAGTTAAAAGGTAGCTGTTTGTGAAAATTTTACTTCATTCAATTTATTTTGGACTCGGTTATTTCGTTGGGTTTCGTTGGGCTTTTTCCTACACCTATAAATAGTTTATAAGACACAGTTTTTAGACAACCTTGAAACTAGGGAGAGTTAGGAGCCACCGTGGAGGCCGGAGATTATTGGGTTTACCTTTTCTTGTCCTTATTACTAGTTTTATATTTTCTTTGGATGATTCGTTGCTTTTCCTTCATATCTATGTGGAGCTAAACTTCTCGTTCTAGGGTTATGATTCTTTCAGGAATGTTGTTATTCGGATATTGATTTCAATTAATTAGTTTATCGTATTGTTTTTATGTTTAATCCTGAGCTTAATTATTTGATTGTCTGATCAACTATCGAATACTATTGATTGTCTGATCAACTATCGAATACTATCTACGAATCTTAGCTTGAACTCGGGAGAGGAATTCTAAGATAGCAATACGGTTAAATACAGTAAGATCTCAACTCTGGGCATCGGGGTGTAGATTTGCATCTAGGATAGGGATATATCTAGTTAGCCCTGCTTGGTTGATATACAGGAAATATAAATGCATTTGTGCTAAGGTTCATGACCATACAGATATAAGCGTGAAAGTAATACAAATAGGCTGCTAAAGAATTCAAGAGATTCATAGTCGTAACATCAACCCTGTCAATTAGAAAACTAGATAAATTAAGAAGTTGATTCAATTTTTGAACACAACGTGATTGTTAGACAGCCCATTTGCCTAGATCGATTTTGTCACAAGCCATTTTGACTAAGTCATAGGGGCACTTACCTTTCCCACCTCGGTAAGCGAACCCTCAACCCAACGATAAGTAAATACATGAATAATAAATCAAGCAAGTGGAAAATAATAATTACGTAAGTCTCACAATAATATATAATAGAAATAGTGCGGAAATAAGGAAACATCCCTAGGGTCTAATCTAAGTCATACAAGAGCATCTAAGAGAAATAAACACAAGTTCGGAATAATATAATAATACATCAATCTGTCTATGTCTCAGAGTAGAAAAGTAAGACATAATCATAAGAGGAGTCTTCAAGGCGGCGAACGACTCGTGATCACCCGGAAACTCGATGCTAAGGCAAGGCGACTATCAACCATGGGAGACGGAGGTAGACCCAACCTGATACTCTGCATTCAAAAAAGAGTGCAGCAAGTGCAGATCAGTACAAAACCACAGTACTTGTAGGTATCATAGGCCGGCTAAGTATAGCTAACATAATTCAAACAATAAAGCAAGATAGGCAGACTTAGAAATCAGATAAAGAATGTGGGTACCTACACAGTACTTCTCAAATTCCAAACACGTTTTGAAATACGGGCCGTAAAGTGAAATACGGTCCGTATTTAACCATATGACCTCAAAATGTCAAATTCCGGAATGTTCGAAATTCTTGGTTTCGGTTACGGAACCGTTCATGGGCGTAAATTGGAATACGACCTTTGTTCATGGGCGTAAACCACCATATCACTGGCCGAACGGAAAAATCTCAATTCCCACATTCTTTATCTGATTTTCTAAGTCTAGGATCGTGGTCAAAACTTTCATTACTTGTACCTACACAGTACTTGTAGGTATCCCCGTAGCTATTCTTGACCGTCAGGTTCGCAAGTTGAGAACTAAGGAAGTAGCCTCAGTGAAAGTCCTGTGGAGGAGTCAGAAGGTTGAGGAAGCTACATGGGAAGCCGAAAGAGGATATGAAATCCAAGTACCCATTTTTGTTTGAACGGCAAGAGAATCAAGCGAGAGAACTCTCAAGGTAACCTTCCATAACCCATGTCATGTTATGTCTCATGTTTCACGCTCACGTCATGTATCCAGCGCTCATGTTTCATGTCTCATGCCAGAGTATCCATGTTTTCATGTAATCACATAATTTCACGTCTCATGTTTCATGTCATGTTTTCTTCACATCCGTGTATTCAAGCCATGCCCAGCCATGTTCTTAACCATGACCCATCATTCGAGGACGAATGATCCCAAGGGGGAGATATTGTAACACCTCGTACCTTTAATGAAAGTTTTGACCACGATCCTAGACTTAGAAAATCAGATAAAGAATGTGAGAATTGAGATTTTTCCGTTCAGTTGTGATATGGTGGTTTACGCCCATGAACGTGGTCGTATTCCATTTACGCCCATGAACGATTACGTAACCGAAACCAAGAATTTCGAACATGCGGAATTTGACATTTTGAGGTCATATGGTTAAATACGGTGTATTTCACTTTACGGCCCGTATTTCAAAACGTGTTTGGAATTTGAGAAAACTTCCTTGATAAAAGTTGTAGAGCATTGAAATACCTTTCCAACGGTATCTTATGGGGGTCAAACGGACATCTGTGCAAAATGTTATGGCCATTTTACCTGAAGAGAGGCAACAGATCGTAAATCAAAATACGGACCGTAAATCAATTTACGGCCCGTAAACGAATTTACGACCAACCTTTGTTCAGGTCGTAATTTGCAATTTCACAAGATAGTATATATTCATCCATATCAGTTCAACTCATTATTTTTCACTCCCTCAAGCTCTAGAACGACTTCCTACCCTCTCCCTTCATCAAGAACACCAAGGTAAGCCTATTCTAATTATTCCAACTCAATTCTAACACCTATCCTCGTAATCTAAACAAGAAATTATCATTCTAAAACTAGGGTTTTCAAGAAAACCCATCTCAAGGTTCAAGAATTCAAGATTTTGGAAATCTTCTTCAAAGCTCGAGTCTTTAATCCAAGTTTTGGAGCGACTAAGGTATGTAGAGTTACTATCTACGTGTGGGAACATCATTGTTCTTCCCCACGCCTCAAATCCATAAAATTATGATTTCTCTACTAAACTAGGGTTTCAATACAAAACTAGGGTTTCTATACCATGCTCATGATAACCCTAGGTCCATGTCCATGATTATATTACGTATGAATTGTTGTAATTCCATCATTGAGTTCTTAATATTTCTTTATGATTATTGAGAATCAGTCCGTAATCCATGAAACCCATATCTTGTATTCCATGGGTTCTTGCGTGCATGTTTTAGCTAAAATGATTATTTCATGAATATCCTACATGTCTACAAGTTTTCATGCAACTGTATTATATAATTACTTTCATGCTATGCTACAAGATACACAAATGCTAAATACAAGTTATTTCATGAAACCACGTTTACAAGTTATTTCATGATATCCATGTACAAGCAAGTTATATTCATGAAAACCATGGGCAGCAAGTGCCACTTATTTTACATGTTCATGTTTTTGGGAGTTGCATTAATTACCGAGAAGGCTTCAAATGACACGAAACTACGTAGCCACCGTAGGATGAGGATTGTTCCACCCATGCTTAGGACGATCTCTCATAAAAACCGGATCCTTTCATAATATTATTAAATCTCATGTCCCACGGCAAGGTATGAGTGTTCTGCTGGTAGGACGCAAGTACCGGACCATGTTGTCGGTTATATTCTTGCTTTCCCTACTCACGATACTTTACACATGTTATATATGTATATGTACTCATGCTCAGGATCATGTTCCAGCTCAGTCTCTGTTATGTTATTATCATGTCCCATGTTATTTCTTTCAGTTGCTTTACATACCAGTACATTCAATGTGTTGACGTCCCCTTTTATTGCCCGGGGGCCTGCATTTCACGATGCAGGTACGGATTTACAGGACGACGCTTCTGCTCATTAGGATCTGTACGTACCAGCTTATTGGTGAGCCCCATCTCATTCGGGGTTTATGCATTATCTTTCTTTATCTAGTTTTGCATCTAAAGGTATGCTGGGGGCCTTGTCCCAGCAAGTACGTTACGTGTTCTTTAGACCCATGTTAGAGGTTTCATAGACAAGATAAGTGTCATGTTAGACTTCCAAAGTTGGTTAGCCGTTTTGGCTCATTTATGATATTTTCTGCATTCATGACTTAAATCAAGTATTTTTATATTTAATATTATGACTTACTATGTTTCTATAAAGGCTCATCATGCACTTCATGCTATATTTCCGCTCATGTATGCCTCATGATGATTCAGCAAGCCATGTGGTTCACTCGGTCACACGCAGTATGGCACCGAGTGCCGTGTTTCGCCCAGGCCATGGTTCGGGGCGTGACACCCTACCCCTGGCTGGGGCAGCCCCGCGGCCTCTAGCTCTGCCGCGCCCTCTGGCTGTCGCTCGCCCTCGGGTGCCAGCCGTAGTTGCGAGCTCTGGCACCTGACCTCGGGCCATAGTAGCTCGAGTCCTCACCATATGTGAGAGAAGAGATAAGAGTCAGATACCAATTTGATCTTTCCAGATACCAATTAGAATAAAGTAGCACGAAAGAATGAAAGAAAGTGAGATTTCCTAAATGTCCTATAGCCTCTCGCAGATAAGTACGGAGCTCATCATACCGATCCATGAGACTCTACTAGACACGCTCTTGTATTATAGACCGGGTAACCTAGGGCTCTGATACCAACTTGTCACGACCCATTTTGACTAAGTCGTGCGGGCACTTACCTTTAACACCTCGGTAAGCGAACCCTCAACCCAACGATAAGTAAAGACATGAATAATAAATCAAGCAAGCAGAAAAGAATAATTACGTAAGTCTCACAATAATATATAATATAAATAGTACGAAAATAAGGAAACACCCCCATGGTCTGATCTAAGTCAAACAAGAGAATCTAAAAGAAATAAATACAAGTCTGGAATAATAAAATAATACATCAATTTGTCTATGTCTCAGAGTTGAAAAGTAAGACATAATCATAAGAGGAGTCTTCAAGGCGGCAAACGACTCGTGCTCACCCTGGAAACTCAATGCAAAGCTGAAGGCGACTATCAACCACAGGAGACGGAGGAAGACCTAACCTGATACTCTGCATTCATAAAAGAGTGCAGCAAGTGTAGATCAGTACAAAACCACAATACTGGTAGGTATCATAGGCCGACTAAGTATAGCTAACATAATTCAGACAATAAAGTAAGATAGGCAGATAAATCAACAAGTATAAGTCAAACATAATCGAAACCAAGTACACGTCATCGCCTAAGTAGAGCATCTAATCCCAAATGTGCCGAGCCTCAATATGTCCAATCCGAAACCAACATCACAAGCAAAACACCAAATCATCTCAATATAAGCCATGATGCAATGCGATGCAATGCAATGCAATAATGTATGAATGCAATGCAATGCCATGCAAATGTTGTGTACACATGTACTCCAGACGTAAATAGCGACATCTCGGTAGCACAACCCAAGGTGACTTGCGAAGTCTAAGTGCCACTCATCCCAGATCTTTACCCAATAGACAGACAAGACCCGAATCTTTGCCCACGTAGGTTCTCACCGACACCACCCTGGGGGACTCGCGGAGTTCATGCACTCACTCAATTCATGATTCCGGGACTAACATCGGATATAGGACTCTCACGTCACTCTCATTTAAAAACCGAGCCCAGCTCATCACAATGTTTCATCAAGTACCAACAACAGATCAACAATATATCATGAGAGTGCGTGCAATGCATGTATCAACAGTATATCATAAGAGTGCGTGCAATGCATGTATCAATATCAATAATCAAATCAACATCACAAGTACCAACAAAGGGGTACACCAACAATGTATCAGTGTCACAAATACCAACATGGTTATGCCAACAATATCATGAAAAACTACACAAGTCATATAGAATTATATCCTCATATCAACGTCAACCCGTAAGATACTACAATATCACAATCAAGAAGGAATAACAGATTCCAATATCTACTAACAGCACGTGGCATCAAGCCAACACAATAGAATAATCGAGTCACAACACAACGTGGTGGCTAGCCCAAATCACGCAACAGGGTCCAACCTAAGACAATATCCAACCCAACTTCATACCCTAAGGCTTACATGCTTTCTCCGACAATATAATCTAAATATATGTTTCGCTACACGAAGTCTCACCAAAGGTAAGCCATAACTTATCTGGATGGACGAACAACAACACTAATCAATCACTCTTTAGCCTTGCCCTTCCGCTGAGCCTCAAGATCAAAGAAGTCTAGGCATATTCGAAATTTAGATTAGAAATCATGAAGAACGATACTAATATTGCTATCATTCAATTTAGGTCAAATCCAACCCTGGAATTTGGAAAACGGAGCCCACAAGGTCAAAACGGGAAATTCGGGAGTAAAGTATCAAATTAAGCACTAGGTGATCATAACCCAACAACTAATTGCTAATTTAACTCGTGGATTCCCCTAATTTCGAAATTCAAGCAAAACCCCCAATTTTGGGTATAAACCCTAACTCTTTGATTCAAGAATTCAATGCTAATAATGGAAGATATATGATTAACAACCTTAGATTCAACAAAATCTAGCATAAGCTCCATCAATTTCATCATTAATAATCCTAGACAGAACATTCATTAACTCCACTTTTATCTTCCATTACTAACAAATTACTAAGGAAAGAGGAATCTATGATGATTAGGAACAAAGAATTAGTAAAGAGATTAGCAAGACTTACCACCAAGAGTTTTCTCCAATAATCTTCTAAAACAGTCCCCAAGAGCTCAATTTTCGTAATGGGAATAAATGATAGACTAAGGGCTTATTTAATACACACTTTGAAATAACAGGCCCAATACCGCCATGGCGATATCGGGGCCGCAACAGCGCCACCGCCCGAGCGTCCTCTAGGACCGTCGCCGCGGTTTGTGAAGAAATGGGTCAGGCCGCAACAGCGGTGCCGCTACGGCGGACACCAGGTACCAGAACCCAATAATTTTTCCTAAGTCTCAACCGAAATCCCGAACCACTTCTAAGGACATCTGCCCATAAACCACATACACAGACCCACATAAGAACACGCTACGAATGCACTCGTGGCTCCGAATTTTCCAACGGAGGTCTCGTTGACCGAGTCAACCCCCGATACCTCATTTCCAATTTCCCAACCCAAGTCCCAAAATGCATCCGAGTGCATTGGGAACCTAACCAGATGTACACACAAGTTCTAAACGACCATCCGGACCTCTCGGAATTGACGGATTTTCGAAAAAGGTCCGTTTACCTAAAAGTCAACTTTTATTAACACTTTTTCGCTTAAAGCCCAAATTTTACTTACAGTCGCCCGAATCAAATCTAGACATCTCGGGAAGCATGTCAACGGTCCCCTCGGGTCAAAATGAGCTATCCAAGCTCAAAAAAAGGGGCGGAAAAGCCGAAAAGACTATAGCGACCAAACGGGTCGTTACAGATTTCATCTCATTGATAATATAAAAACCGGCTTTTTCTTAGTTGAAGTTCATTAGTTGTTTTCTTTTTATTTTATTAGCTTACAATTGTAACCTACGGATTTCATCACTTGTATAAATGATTCAGATCGTTTAATTTAGTTGACGGTTAATCATAAGTCCTTGTGGGTTCGACATTCGATTTCTAAAATCACTATATTACTTGTACGACCACGTGCGCTTGCGTGTGCGTTTGGAAGCAACAATAACGAGTGGTATATTTTGCCCTTCTCCGTTTAAGAAATGACTGTTATTGTAAATTAAGCCGAAAGAAAAAAGTTTTCACATATGTGCTTAAAAAATTTAATTTTATATATCGAATAAATGGTCAATATTAATATTTGTTGACTTGTCTCGACAGCCTTGATATCATTTATTCCAACACAAACAATCGACAATCTCTATAATATAAAGGCAAAGTTGATTTGATATTAAAAATAAAAAACATACTGATAAAACCTATTGTCCTTCATCTATGGGTGTCAAAGGTTTTTCAAAAACCGACTGAACTAATCGAACTGTATCGTATCGAATCGATTTTTTCGGCTATTTAAATAAATTCAAAAGCTTTGATATAAAAATATAACCATACCGAATAATTAGGTTAGATTTTTTATTTATAAAAATTACCAAAAAAATACCGAATCGAACCTAATAAAAATATATTTTATATCTTAAGTTTAAAGTACATAGCATTAAAATTTTTCTACCTTCGCCCTTGCCTTGGGAAAGATTTAGATGGAGAGGATTACAATTAAAACCTCAGCCTACTTATTGAAACAATATACAGTTAAACCTCTCTATAACAGCATCGTTGGGTCTGAATTTTTTCAGCTGTTATAGAGAATGGCTGTTATAAACATATAACAACATTGTCATTTAAATAATATTTTGCTGTTATAGGCAAAAAAGATGCATAAAATCTAATTTTCATTTTTAATTGCCAGATTCTAAGCTTAATCACACTTTGTATAACGAAGGAAAATCATTTAATGATGAAAATATATATATTCATATTTTTTTTTTGTTGTAATAGTGTATTAAATGATCAAATATTTGGTCAAAATCTCTACACTGTATTAAATGATCAAATATTTGGTCAAAATCTCTACACTTATAATTGGTAATCATAGATATTCTATTTTTATAAAAATGGTTAATTATTATATTACCAAAAAAAGAAGATAGTTGTTATATGGGTGGTAATTTTACGAAGTGTGTACTGTTATAAAGTTTGTTGTTGCTGTTATAGGTGAAATGCTGTTATAGAGAAGTAAAATATAACATAAAAAAATTGGTTCCGAAAAAAATTGACTATTATAGAGAGATGTTAGTATATGCGGGTGCCGTTATAGAGAGGTCTGACTGTACAAAAGGTCTCAAACATTACTCTAATATCATGTTATCAATTGTTGTAGTAGGCTAAAAGTTTGTTTTCTCATCTTCTTGTTTTTCTTCCCTCTTTGTTTTTTTTAAACTTTGGAAGTGATTATCTAGTTAACAATAGTAGTATCTATAACGTTTTCTTGCAAATTGCAATTTCCCTTTCCCCTAAGCTTGATTGGTTCATGTAAGTTACAAATATTAGTTCATGTATTTCAAATTAATTGATTGCTTCGAAGATTACCAATGTAATTAATTAATGTAGTTACTGGCTTTAATAATTTTCTATGATATTGACATTCTTTTAGAAGTGACAAGTACAAGTATTTAGTTGTGACACTCATTAGTGAGGTTCAAAAAAAAATGTTGCATTTTTAGTTTGTTTCTAATTTTTAATTCTTAATCCAACTATTTTTGGTATTTCATTGCCCATGAGGTGACCTTAGCTTTTACAAATACCGAAAATTAACCGAATCATACCGATGCCGAAGAGAAATCTAGATGATTGGAATTGTTTCAAAAAGTTTAATATTGGTTATACATAATAAAGTAATCGAAAAATTGGTATGATACTAATTTTTTCAAATAACTGGCCGAACCGAATGATTGACACCTCTACCTTCATCCATGAATTATTCACCTCCAGCTTAAAATAATGTTGGATCAAAATCTTAACAATTTTTTCATCATGTATCTCTTAAGTGAAGTTATGATCAAAAATATAAGTTAAGCTTACATGAGAGAAGTTAAAAATTAAAAATAAGGTAAATACCACATTAATACTAATTAAGAGATAAGTCAGTTTGATTGTTGTTAAAGCTAGTTAATGATTGAAGCTAGCTAAGTTAGTGTGAATGAGAAATGGAGGGAAAAAAGACAATGGAAGGAAAATGAACTTTAAAGCAAAGTTTCTTTGAAAAGGAGCTTTGTACCACATTGGTGGTAGAAAGGGAAAGTTATGTGCTTATATTAGAAATCACTTCTTCTATCTCTTAAAGGGTTGAGAAGAGGGACTTCCCTCGCGCCATCGTCGTTGCTCGGTTTCGGCTTGGGATTTGAATTTGGATTTGGTCAAATGATTTGATTGATAATCTTTTTGGACCAAATTTATTTAAATTCAATCTTCATTTTATGAAATTATTTTTTCATTTCCGCTGGAAATATTTGGATTTGGTCAAATGATTTGATTGATAATCTTTTTGGACCAAATTTATTTAAATTCAATCTTCATTTTCTGAAATTATTTTTTCATTTCCGCCGGAAATATTAATTGATAATTAATTAAATTTCGCAGAATAAAATAAACTCCCAACGTTCTTATTTTTTTCTGAAAAGGCAAGGCCTTTCCGAACAGTCACCAACCTGCCTGTTCTGAACAGGAATTTTCGCGGCTCTATAAACTGAGGCAATGCCTCATTTTTTGACTACTGAATTTTTTTTTCTGCATCGCATTCTGCATTCTTATTTTCTGAAATAAAACTATCGAGTCTCTGTGTGTGGTTCGTTGCCTGATTTGAGTTCGTCGAAGTCGTAGGCGTTTGAGGTACCGCTACTCCTGCGACAGGTATATCCGTTTTATCCTGGGAGGAAGTAATCCATAACCTCGGGTACAGTGAGGGGATTAAATTCCTTAAGGACACACAGTGAATTTTGTGGTCTCGGATATTTCTTTGTTTCTGAAATTTTTTCGACTTTACACAGTTTTTTTTTTTTTTTTTTTTTGGTTTCTGGTTTTTCCAGTTTCTGGTTTCTGTTTCTAACTTTCTGAACACAATTTTCTAACAAGCTTAAGGAATTTATATTATTTCTGTGTTCATCTGTTTATCTGTGATTAGATGACAAAACAAAAGCAGTTAGCATTGGATCATTATTTTTCTCCGACTATTACGAACACTGGTCGTAATCGTTGCAACAGTCCAACACTGTGATTGTTTTCTTGATTGGTTTGCATCAGAAAATTTTCATTGAAAAGGAACCTTAATAGCCATATAACTTGCAGCCTTAATTATCTTTTTAAGAATATTTTTTGTTTTTCCTTCCATCACGTGATTAGTCATCACATTGCATTGTAGTATCTTTTCAAGGATAAAGCTAATACAATTTCTATGTTCATATAATTGGAGTAGAAAACACTACTAAAAAACTGCAAAAAATCGACGGACAAAAAACCGACGCAGTAAAATCGACGGAAAACCGACTCACTACATCGGTTTTTTGCATTTCTAATTTTTTTAATTATTTTAATTAAAAAACCGGCGAACGACGTCGGTTTTTTTGGCAAAATTTTAAAAATATTTTTTAGCCAAATAAAACCGACGTTCCACGTCAGTTTTATTAAAATAATAATAATAATAATAATAATAATTAATATAAAACCGATGGACGACGTCGGTTTATTTTTAAAAATATTTTAAATAATTTGTAATTTATTTTGTTTTTTAAAAAAATAATAAACAATTTTTTTTAAAGAAACCGACGGACAGGGTCGGTTTCTTTTTATTTTTTTGGGTCAAAATCTGGTCAACAGGCGGAAAAAACAGACGGACAGGGTCGGTTTTGTCCGTTTTTTTTTTTTTTTTTTTAACAAAATGGACAGACGGGTTTTATTCCCATTTCTTCTCCTCTTCCCAAATAAAACTCCCCATTCCCCTAAAACCCTACCCGCTGCCCCCCTCCCCTCCGCCCAGCCCCGCCGCCTGCGCAGCCCGCCCCCACCTACCCCAGACCCGTTTTTAACTTAATAAATTGAGGTTAGTTTCTTTTAAATTAGGGCTTTTAAAATTCTTTCAATTTTAGTTTTATTTGTAGATTTTAGGCCTAATGTTAGTCTATTTAGCTTTGTTAAACATCATTTGCAATGTTAGTAATGTTGAATTTGTGAAAAAAATGTAAACTTTATTTGACTAGTTTACTTATCATTTTTTTTTTTTTGCTTGAGATTGTGCTATATTTCATGTTCTCTGTCAATGTATTTGTGTTAGCTTAGTTATCATTCTTTGTTATATTATTGATGTTGAATATGTGCAAAAATGTATACTTTAATTATTTGACTAGTTTTTATATTTTTATTTTGTTGGATTGTGCTTTTTGTTAGAATCCATAAGTTATTAGAATTGTTATTGATCATTCCAAATTAGAATTGGTTGAGATTGTGCTTTTCAAAGTTAGAATTGTTAAGTTATAGTATTTCTATAACCTCAATACTAAAATGTAGACTTTATTTCTCTAGATTTACTTTTCAATTTTTAGAATTGGTTGGGATTGTGCTTTTCAAAGTTAGAATTATTAAGTTATGTTAGTATTATTAAGTTATAATATTTCTATAACCTCAAAACTAAAATGTAGACTTTATTTGACTAGATTTTCTTTTCAATTTTTAGAATTAAAGTTAGAATCCATAAGTTATTAAAGTTAGAATTATTATTGAGAATTTAAAGTTAGAATTGGTTGGGATTGTGCTTTTCAAAGTTATGTTAAAGTTAGAATCCATAAGTTATTAAAGTTAGAATTGTTATTGAGAATTCAAAGTTAGAATTGGTAGGTATTGTGCTTTCTTAAATTATTGATATTCAATTTGTGATAAAAATGTAAACTTTATTTGTCTAGTTTACTTTTCATATATATATATATATATATATATATATATATATATATATATATATATATATATATTTGCCTGTGATTGTGCTATTTTTTATGTTCACTGTCAATGTATTTGTGTTAAAGTTAGAATCCATAAATTATTAAAGTTAGAATTGTTATTGAGAATTCAAAGTTAGAAGTGGTTGGGATTGTGTTTTCTTAAGTTATATTTTAAGTTAGAATTCTTAAGTTATAATATATTTCTATAACCTCAATAATTTGTGGGTATATTTTTGTAGATGGATCGTATATGGATGTATAATATGAATAATAGTAATCGTGTGGGTGTACATGATGAATTTATTGAAGGTGTTGATGGGTTTATCACACATGCAATGTCACTTCACCCTTTTCAAAATGAAGGGGTAATTAGGTGTCCTTGTTCTCATTGCCGGTGTATAAAGTATTTGAAAGCGGAAGCGGTTAGGGTTCATTTCTATAGTCGTGGGTTTAAGTAGAAATATTATGTTTGGACTGATTATAGAGAGACTGATGGGGTCAATGGTATATTTTATAATATGGTTGTCGGTGAAAGTAGTGTGTCGCAGGAATATAGTCATGTCCAATATGATAGAGTTAATGATATGGTTAATGATGCTTTTGGCGTACAGTCTGGGTTTGACCCTAAGCAAAATTTTGAGGAACCTCCTAATAAAGAAGCAATGCGCTTCTATCAAGAATTAGAAGAGGCTAGTCGTCCACTTTGGGTAGGGAGTCAGCATTCTAAGTTGTGCATTGCGGTTAGAATGATTAACATCAAATCGATTGGATTCGTTTCGAAGATGCTATGGACTCAATGATTAAGCTTGTCCGAGAACTAGTTAGTCCGGAATTCGACATACCTAAGAGTTACTATGAAGCAAAGAGATTGGTTTCCAAATTAGGATTGTCGTATGATAGAATTCATTGTTGTCCAAACGGTTGTATGTTGTTCTATAAGCAAGATGCTGATTTAAATAAATGTAAAATATGTGGACATGCGCGTTATAAAGGGTAGAGCGTACGGTCTTGGCCCAAGGAACAACTTAAGTAGCCTTCGGTCAGGATTGCGAGGTGAAGGGTCTTCTCGACAAGCCGAGGGAGTTGATGGTGTTCAGGTCGCAGCTATGGCGCAGCAAATTGCTGAACTTAATAGGAAATTAGCTGAGACCGAGGCAAAAAGAGTTGAGGAAAGTAACTCCATGAAAGCAAGCCTTGAATCGCTCATGGCACAAGTTAAAAGCCACATTGCATGTGGACAATTTGGTGTGCCCCCTTCTCCCTCCCCCCCCCCCCCCCGCCCCCTCCCTCCTCCGACCCAGAAGATGATGATGACGGTGATTACGTAGCCCGGACACCGAATGATCAGTTGTAGTAGTTTGGATTTAATAATGGACTTATGTTAAAACTAGTTAATGGTACTTTTGGTTAGACATTTAAATATTTTTGAACTTTGAAGGTCTATTTAGATCGTATTTGATGTGTTTAGATAGTGTTTGATGTATTTTATTATTACTTAGGGTGATTTTATGTGTTGTGGCTCTTTTAGAATTGATTTGGAGCATTTCAATGCTAGTTTTGAGCAGCTTTTGGTACTAGTTTTGGTATTGATTTTTGTGCATGTGTGGGTGGCTGCAGAAAATGCAGGAATTGCATGCAGGAAAATTTTTGGAAAACCGACGCCGTCCGTCGGTTTTCTGAAAATTAATTTTGGAAATTTTCCAGAAAACCGACTTAGTCAGTCGGTTTTCTGGAAATTAATTCTTAAAATTTATGAAAAAATCGACGCACTGTGTCGGTTTTTTATTTAAAATAAAAAAAATTTAAATAAAAAACCGACGGGCTCATAAAATTTATATTGTTTTTATATAAGATAAAAAATCAGATATTAAAAAAACCGACTCAATCCGTCGGTTTTTTTTTTTTTTTTTTTTTAAATTATTGGATAAAACCCTACAGACCACGTAACCAACGCAGTCCATCGCAAAAAAACCGACGTGGTCCATCGGTTTCCAAAAAGCGAGGCTATGTAAACCGACAGACTGTAAAGGGTCTATTTCCCGTCGGTTTCATTGAAAAAACCGACGCGGTCTGTCAATTTTTATCGTCGGTTTTTCCCCTTTTTTTAGTAGTGAAACAGGAAGATAACAATCTGGAATTTATGACTTTAGAAAAGGTACTTTAAGGTACACCGGTAAAGTGTTGTGTGGGATGTTTTCCAAAGGTTAGAAAGAAAATACCATGTTTTTCTGTTCAAAGGTGCATATTACTTGTTCATATAAATGCTTGGTCTGTGGTATAAATGCATTAAAAAAAAAAAAAAAAAAAAAAAAAAAAAAGGGTTACTATGAGGCACTGGAAAAAATGCTATCGCTTCTGGTGAACTGCCACGGAAACAAAAGGGGCACCGTTTGGCTCCATTTCAAAGGCAGGGGAAAAGGGGAAAAAAAAAAAAAAAAAAACCTTGTTTCTGTGACTTAATATTTCGACTTGATGCTGCTTATCTTTACTGTCACCAGACACAGTAACTACATTTACAAAAGCCACAAACGGCGTTTGGCAAACGAAGAAACTGACTTGTATCACATCATTATTTGGAGAGATTCCAACGCATGAAAATCGGGTTCTACTTTCTCTACTCTATTCGTGTTTTAATTTTCAACTCTTTATGGTCTGTGCATTACATTTTTATAAATATTTGGGTAGACATTTTATTTGATGATCTCAAAGTATATTCTATTGGCGGAACCATTTGGAATGATGCCATGATAGCCAAGTGTATTGAATAATTTATATATACCATCTGTTCTGATAGATTGAGAATTCGAAAGGTGATAGTATTACATAGCAAAGTGATGAAAAGTTCTCTCAGCAACTTAACTTGAAATTTCATTCATTGAGATCATCAGTTATAATTTTCAGAAAGGGTGGAACCCGACGGTGGAAGTGTTTTTCTTTGTAATCTACTTACAAAAGAAAATCACTCTTTTCAGAGAGAAAAAAGTCTTTTCTTTTTGGAGACAAAAACCTTTGTGGTTTTCTACTCCACTGTTTGGAGATTAAAATCTGTGTGATTTTCTACTCCAAGTTACTACTCGGTTTAAAGAATATAAAAACTTTATCGAGTTAGTAAATTCGGTTTAAAGAATATCAAAACTTTGCCGAAGTTAGTAAATTGTGTTGGTTTGAAGAAATAAAATCTTCGTTGGTTCTCATTGTTTTGAAGGAAAAAAATAATTTTTCATAAATAAAAGTACTATTTCCTGAGATAAAAAGATTTTTTTTCCAGAATAAAAAGTTACTTTTTTGGAAACTGAAATCTTCGGATTTCCTACTCTAGTTTTGAGATTAAAGTTTTTGTAACTTTCTACTCATTTGGTTACTCGATTTGAAGATATAAAAACTTCATCGAGTTATATATAAGTTTTTGCATTCGGTTTGAAGATATAAAAACTTCACCGATTTATTAAATCTATTTGTGTTACAAATTATTCGGTTTGAAGATATAAAAACTTCACCGGTTTGTTAAATTTGTTTGTGCCAGAAAGTATTAGGTTTGAAGATATAAAAACTTCACCGTTTTATTCTCTGGTTAAGAGAAAAGAAAGATTATGATGGTAAGGATGTTCATTGCATTCCGTAGTACGAATGACTGATTGAGTTGAAAATTAAAGGAAAATTCTAATTGGAGTTTTAAAGTGTGAACGGACACGTTTTTTCTATAACTCCTTGTGATTGTCCTCCTGATTACAAAGTTCAGTGGCTAAGAATTTATATGAAGAGGATCATATTAATTGCTTGACGTTAAATATGTCCGTGTCATCTATGTTCATTGCAAAGCCTTCTTCATCAGTCCTATTTCCTATTTCCCTTCTCAAAGAGATTCAGGCCATCAATTTCTTATTGATAATTTAAGTGTTGATAAAGTGGTTATGATGCAAGGAGCAGGAGCTAGGTTCTTTAGTCCTCCTTTTACTAATGGATGACTAGTACGTACTAGTACTGATTCACGGGAACTAAGTGCATACGTGTTTAATGATGATGTTGCACTGTCCAGAACTATTTAACATTGATGGTAAATGTCTTATAAACAAGTTCTGGTTTACCTCAGAACTTGTGGGGGAAGCTATCCTTACAGCTAGTCGAATACTCAACCGAGTGCCCCATAGTAAAACACAATCTATTCCATACGAAAATGGACGGGATGAAGGCCCAATTTGGAATACTTCAAAGTGTGGGGGTGTTTGGCCAAAGTGCAAGTTCCTAAACCCAAAAGGGTAAAAATAGGACCTAAAACCGTTGATTGTGTTTTGATGGGATATGCAACAAATAGTAAAACATACCGATTTTTGGTTCACAAATCAGAAAATCCCGACATTCATGTGAATACGGTGATTGAATCAAAAAATGATGACTTCTTTGGAAATATATATATCCGTATAAAAGGGAAGGTGAGTCGTCTAGCGAAAGATCTAAACGACCTCGGGAAGAAACAAAGGAAGATGTTTCTGATGAGGAAAATCCAAGATGTAGCAAACGTCAAAGGATATCTACTTTCTTTGGACTAGATTTTCTAACATTTTTGTTGGAAATGAGCCTCGAACGTTTCAAGAAGCTATGCCTTCCTCGGAAGCTCAATTTCAGAATGAGGCAATCAATAGTGAGATAGAATCCATATTGAACAACCATACTTGGGAATTGGTTGACTTCCTATAGGGAACAAGCCTTTAGGTTCCAAATGGATTTTCAAACGGAAAATGAAAGCTGATGGCACTATTGATAAATATAAGGCAAGACTAGTTGTTAAAGGGTTTAGACAATGTGAAGGTCTTGATACATACTCGCCGGTAACGAGAATTACATCTATTTGGGTGTTAGTAGCCTTAGCCACCGTGTACGGTCTTGAAATCCATCAAATGATGTGAAAACAGCCTTCTTAAATGGAGATTTGGAGAAAGAAATTTACATGGAACAACCCGAAGGGTTTGTAGTTCACGGGAAAGATAAGAAGGTGTGTCGACTTGTTAAGTCTCTTTACGGACTAAAACAAGCACCCAAACAGTGGCATGCAAAATTTGACCATACGATGCTGTCAAATGGATTCAAGATAAATGAGTGTGATAAATGTGTCTACATTAAGAACACTCCGAACCACGTCGTCATTGTTTGTTTGTACGTGGATGACATGTTGATAATGAGTAACGACATTACTACCATAAATGCTACTAAACGCATGCTTGCTAGTAAGTTTGATATGAAAGACTTAGGAGTTGCCGATCTAATTTTGGGAATTAAAATCCATAAGACTCCTCAAGGTCTAACATTGTCTCAATCTCATTGTATTGAAAAGGTACTTGAAAAGTTCAAGTATTTGGACTTTAAAGTTGCAAAGACACCAATTGATGTAAACCTTGCTCTTCCTAAGAATAAAGGTGAAAGTCATTCTCAATTGGATTATGCCAGAGTGTTGGGAAGTTTGATGTATATCATGAACTGTACGCGACCTGATATTGCATGTGCTATAAGTAAACTAAGTCGCTACACTAGTAATCCCGACCAAAATCATTGGCTGGCAATGAAACGAGTTTTGGGGCATTTGAAACATACTCAAAACTTTGCTTTGCATTATAACAGGTATCCTGCAGTTATTGAAGGATATAGTGATGCAAATTGGATCACCAGATCAACTGAAACAAAATCCACAAGTGGATACGTTTTTACCATTGGTGGAGGAGCAGTATCTTGGAAGTCATCCAAATAGACATGTATCACCCGCTCTACAATGGAGTCTGAGTTCATAGCTTTAGACAAAGCCGGCGAAGAAGCTGAATGGCTCCGAAATTTCTTAGAAGACATTCCATTTTGGCCCAAACCGTTGGCTCCTATATGCATACATTGTGATAGCCAAGCGGCAATAGGAAGGGCCGGGAGCGTTATGTACAACGTAAAGTCTCGTCACATACGCGAAGACATAATACCGTTAGACAACTACTCTCTAGTGGAATTATCACAATTGAATACGTTAAGTCAAGACATAATGTGTTGGATCCACTAACTAAAGGCCTAACTAGAGAGGTGGTTGAAAGATCATCGAGGGGAATGGGACTATAGCCGAGGACAAGTCATCATGGCGGTAACTCTACCTAGAATACTGGAGATCCCAAGATCTAGGTTCAAAGAGATCAAACAAAGTCATTGATGACGGTTCAACATTGTCACAATAACTTTTGTGGTCCATTCTCGTGATGAGACAATGTTCAGTACCAGGAAAAAGCATTAAGGCTTTTTAATCGTTTCTAAGTTTGATACGAGTTATATCAAATAGTGTATCTACGGGATGACACATTTAGGAATCACCTATGTAAGTGTGAAGTGTAAGCCGCTTCAAGGAGAATTCTGTAAGACCAATTCTCTACGCACTTATGAACCAAGCAGTGTTCATGGCTGAAACGAACAAAACAATGAGAACCAAAGACGGTTAAAGGGTTAATTGTGTGACATGTGGTTGTCTAGGTATACACCAAAGCTTGATGGTGAAAAGATATCAAATCTACCGATTGACCGAGTCTATCCGACATATGTTCACTACGAAAAGTTCAAAGAGAAATCTACTTATCCAGATGCGATTAATCCTTGCTTACGAATCACATAGTTTTTTGTCCATGTTTTTCATCATATAGTCATTCCCCATTCATGTGGGGGATTGTTAAAGCTAGTTAATGATTGAAGCTAGCTAAGTTGGTGTGAATGAGAAATGGAGGGTAAAAGCCAATGCAAGGAAAATGAACTTTAAAGCAAAGTTCCTTTGAAAAGGAGCTTTGTACGATATTGGCGGTAGAAAGGGAAAGTTATGTGCTTATATTAGAAAGCACTTCTTCTAGCTCTTAAAAGGTTGAGAAGAGGGACTCCCCTCGCGTCGTCGCTCGGCTCGGCTTTGGGTTTGGGTTTGGATTTGGATTTGGATTTGGATTTGGTCAAATGTTCTGATTGATTGATAATCTTTTTGGACCAAATTTATTTAAATTCAATCTTCATTTTCTGAAATTACAGGCATTTTCGCGGCTACTCATTTTTTGATTACTAAATTTTTTTTCTGCATCGCATTCTGCATTCTTATTTTTTGAAATAAAACTATCGAGTCTCTGTGTGTGGTTCGTTGCCTGATTTGAGTTCGTCAAAGTCGTAGGCGTTTGAGGTACCGCTACTCTTGCGACAAGTATATTCGTTTTATCCTGCGAGGAAGTAATTCATAATCTTGAGTACAGTGAGGGGATTAAATTCCTTAAGGACACACAACGAATTTTGTGGTCTCGGATATTTCTTTGTTTATGAAATTTTTTCGACTTTACACAGTTTCTGTTTTTTTTTTTTTTTGGGTTTTTCCAGTTTCTGGTTTCTGTTTCTAACTTTCTGAACACAGTTTTCTAACAATCGTTTGTTTTTCTCTTTTCATTTTCTTTTTTCACTGGGTGTGTTATTGTTGTTTTCACTTCTTCTTCTTCTTTTCATTCATTTTCTCCCCATTACTTACTTTAGAAGACAAACTTTCATTTTTCTTAATATTCGATTCAATTCACCTTTTTCCTCCTATTTTTCTTACAAAACCCCAAATAATCATTTCTTTTTTAATTAATGAATCTTCTTACCATCCCAAGATCTACACCGTTATCTCCTATGAATTCAAAGAGACCACTAAATGAGAAAAATTGTAGAGAAAAACTACAAATCTCTTTTTTAAGAAAGTGAAAGGTAGTATCTCTTGATTCACAATTCTTTGTTTTTCAGCAACTTTTCTCTTTTGGGCAGCAATGTGGAATAATTGATTCACAATTCTTTGTTTTTTCTGAGTATTTACTCGTTCAGTTCTTATCAGTCATTTGGAGAATATGTAAATTATTTGTTGTATGTAAAATTGTGATATTTTTTAAATTTGTTTGACTTTTTAATGTTGGGATTTATGTTGGTACTATGCGATCTCATCCTGCCCGTGACTATTCTGCTTCAGATATATATGCTACAAATAATATTTTGCTATAATATACTATACGCTTTTTGTATTCAAGAACTTTAGGATAATGTTCTCCATTTCCCATGCTTAACAAACATATACGTCAAGGTCAGGAAAAGAACACAGTAATTCTTTTAAAAATAATCAAATTGACCAATAATTAGCACGATAAAATGGAAATATTTATTGTAGAGTTTAGAATATTCTAAACTTAGTCTAAAATATATAAACCAGAAATAAAATCATTAAAACCGACATATATCTTACCTTTTCCAAAGCAAAATGCACGGCGTTTGTCAATAATATTTGGATCAGCCAATTTGGAGAAGGATAAAATATTGAATTGTTCGTGGGAGAAGTAACAGTAAATCTTGCGAGTTGCAACTTGCAACAATACACGGGTTTCTTTATATAACTATCCCAACAAAACATGGCTCTTGCTTTCCTCTCATCATCCCAATAATACATGGGTCTCTTGCCCTCCTCTCATACACGCAGGGGTACTGACTTTCTTTAAACTTGTCAGCTGAGGCCAAGTTCGATGACATATTTATGTATTATGCCTTTTATGACAAGAGCTACATTGTATGAATTTGCTATTTTTGTTTTTTCTCAGGCACCAAATATTGCAAGAAGTATATTGAAGCACCAAACAAGTGTTCTCAAATCAAGTTACCAACTTCTTGAAACAAGTTTTATTATTTAAACCTTTTAGTATTATTTTCATCTATAACTTGCTTGTTTTGTTATTTTACTATGTAACATATGTTGCCTTTTTAACGATTTATAGCATATAAAATATGTCAATTAGAAAATATGAATCCGGTCGTTCAATTTTTTTTTTAAGAAAAAAAAAAGAAGAAGAGAAGAATTGAATCTTTGATACAATCTAAAAAAGGAGCTCTTGAGGAAGTTAGTAAGATATACATTTGACATAGATCCTTAAGAAAAAAATTCCGAATAAAAAATATATATGAATTTTTTTGTTTTCTCGTTTTTATGACAAAAATAGTTAATGCCCCTCATTGAAGTTTGTCTTTAGGCCCTCAATAATATTGAGCCGCCCCTCCATACACGTTTGCAAGCATAAATTAATTTCTCACTTCATGATTTCTGCTATTAAATGTCATAATTACAGCTGAAATAAACTAGAGCAAGACATTATTATTTTCTTCATTTTATTTTCTTATCTAGTTTTGTTTTTGGAGCATAAAAATAAGGGGAAAATGGTAAAAAAGGAGAAAAAAGATAAATAGGAATGCTAGTCATAGAGAGGTGCCACATCACCTTATCTATGTCTAGCTTTAATATATATATATACCCTTCAACCTTTATTTACAACCATGAAATTTGGGAAGAAAACTTCCGCTAAATTCAATAAAGAAGACCTAGTTCCAATAGGCTATAGGATTAAGAAAAGACAAATCATAGGCATAATACATAAACAGACAATCAAAAAGTAAGCACTCCAACTTTGGGGTGCACATATAGACACCTTAATTTGTTCCCACTGTGTCTCATGGACACCCGATGCTGACGTGGCACATAAATGTTGTAAGTCGGAGTGTTCAACCGATACAATAGAGACGAGTTAAGGTGTTACAGATGAGCATTCTAAAAGTTGGAGTAGTTGTCCACTGAGGCCAAATTTAAGCGTCTGTTTATGTATTACTTATCTTGGATGACCTTGTCTCGGTAAATAGTCTCATTGAGGAATATCATACAAAAGAGGCTATTAATGAATATGTGCAAAGTTGTGATATTGTTGACTTTAGCAAAATTTAAGCTCAAAACAGCAACGAACTTTCTATATTTGACTTTTTCCGATGAGAATTTTTTGGATGGCGATGGTGAGAACTGAGAATAATATCATTGATGGTTTAGTGCAGATACTCAGTAACTTATAATCATCATGAAGCTCGTCATATCCAAAATCATACACTTTGGTATTTGTAAAACAGTGATAAGTGGATGGTCGAAGGTTTTCTCCTGATGAAAGGTAGAGAAGGTGAACTGGTGGTTATGGAATGGCGGCCTGTAGGCTTTAATAGAGCATATTTGGGGTGTAGGTGTGAGGTCTGGGCCACTATGGTGGCGTTAATGGAGTAGGAAGCGGCAACCATGCTGAGAAAAAAAAACCTCTTTTGTTTTTCTTTTTTATTAAAGACATGTATCACGCCATTATTGGTGCATGGCACACGCTTGTTAAAGAAAAATGCGCAAATACCAAAGTGGTGTGCCATACATTTTTAGAAAGGTTTCATGTGTAAAGCCGTTTACGTGGTCAAGGAGGGTGTAGAGGAGATTTGGGTTAGAAGAAGAAAAAGAAGAAGCGGAACCAAAGCAACCTTTTGTTTGAAGTTTATTAACTGTGGGCACAAATTAAATGATTTTAAAAAAGCGAGTACATATTAAATGGAAGTGCCCATATAAGGCACCCCATGAAGCTTTTTCCGTCTTCATCAGCACAATCCGAATCTTGTCAGTTCAGAGAATTTAGCAAGCCCAAGATGCTATGTTCGGGTAATACGATTTGCTTGGCCGAAGTACACAAATACTCAATTATGAGATTGTCATCTAACTTGCAACCAAAGTTAAGAAAAATGCAAGTTTACAACTTCAGACATACGCGACTGAAATTGTGAAAATTCGCGTGTGAAGCATGGCCTTGTAAAGGCCAAACATCATATATTTTTCCAGAAATTCGGTGTGGATTGTCAAGGCCAACTTTAAACATTTTTACTGAAATTGTGAACTTGACAAGGACAAACTTCAAACACTTTTTACTGAAGTTGTGGTCTTAGCAAGTACATAGTATTAAATGTCAAGAAAGGCTTGAACAAAATAGAGAAACAAAAAGCAGGGATAAATAGTATTTCTTATGAATATGAGCAGATTCATTTTTCCTATATATCTCACACTAGTGTGGTTTTGATTTTGTCTTTTCTTTCAGAAGATATGCTCTCCAAAGCTTCTTGATCCAGTTGATTGGGAAGTTTTGTTAATTGATATGCCTAAATTACATCACTTAAAGGTATAGAACGGTCGTTATCAAATATATAATCCAACAGGATAGGGTATCGAATCCACAGGAAATACGATGGAGAAACGTTACTAATTTAATGTTAGATTTTACTTTAAGTCTTTATTTTTAAGGTGACAAGTTGAATTCTTAACTGTGTTGATAATTGGAAACACTATGGTTTAGCAAGTAATCACTTAAGATTGTAGAGATGTATGGGAAACGGCACTAGGGTTGTGGTGCTCTAATTTGAGCAATGTAATTCGGTGTATATTAATGCAAGTATGAATAACCTTGTGTTATGGGACAGTTAGGGTTGATTTACAAGTGGGAATTCCTCAATATACCCACTAAATGTCGCACTTAAACTTTTTCAAGTCTACGGTGTAAAACCCCTAATTATCCACTATTTTCTTCTAGTTAGATCCCTTCTATTTCTAGTGGGGATCTATTAAATAGGATTTAAAGCCTCGGGTCCCAGTTAAATCACTCTTTCTTGAAACTCTAGTTTTCTTTCTCAAGAAAACCAAAGCAATAAAGCATTAAATAATATATTTTTTTAAAAATAATTTTTCCTTAAGGTGTCAATTCCATTAGATTAATAAGAATAATATAGTACGTGAAAGATGGTAAAATGGAGCAAAGCTACAGCCCTTTCCACTGATGGAGCAGAGAGGGACAAAAACAAACATCCCTGCACCCAACTCTACAAAAAATATATGCTAGCCCTCTTCTAGAACTACAAAACTGCAAGAAACATATTAAGAAGAGGGTTATACAGGAAAAAAATCAGCTCTATACAAAATGCACAATTGTTAGTGATTTTTGAGTTGCATCTTCACTTGCTTGCGACTGACGGATAGAATTTCACTAAGATCGAGACGAAAAGATCCAAGAGCCTCTTTTGGAAGGTCATTACAGTTATAAATGATCATGTCTTAGCCCTTGGAACTTACTTTAGCCAAAGCATCGACTATTTGGTTTCCTTCCCTAAAACAATTTTGTATCACTACATTGGTTTGAGAAATGAACCTTCTAGCTTCATCCATGATGTGAAAGAGGTTCCAAAGGACAGAACAAGCTGAATTCAACATGTCCACAATGATCTTCGAGTCACATTCAAGGATGACGTTCCGTAGCCCATTTTCATAGCACCACTGAAGACCTCATAATGCAGCTTTTTCTTCAGGGTAATTGTGACTTCCCATATCCAAGAATCTTGCAAAATCCATGTACATATGCCCTAATCTATCTCTGATAATGCCACCAGACCCTGTATGCCCATCACTCTATTTACTTCTCAGTGTTTAGTTTAACCCAGTGCAATTCAGGCCTCTCCTACTTGATAATTGTACACTTAATATCATCGTGATACTCCATCAATTTATTGCAAATCTCTGCCCAACTTGAGCTCCAATTGATGTCTAAAGTGTATTTGGTGAGGATCCACTTGAGATGGTACAAGATCTGATAGAAAATTCTAGTCATATACATCTTCTTTCCCCAAATTTAGTTACACATCTGGCCTTCCACAATTCCCATACAATGATAATAAGAGTGACTGTAAGTACCTCCTTACGGACAAAATTGATATGTTTGGCACTCCACCACTTTAAAAGAATGGACTCATCTTCCCAAATAATACCAAGAGGGGCTCCAAACCAAGTCTTGATAGCAGTATCACCATTTACCAAAGCATGAACCATGGTTTCTCTTTGAGGCATGAAACAACAATGGCACCTAGAGAAATATCTATATTGAACCTCAAAATGATATCATTAAATGATAGTTTTCTATTGAGTTCTCTCCACATGAGAAAGGATATTTTAAAAGGTAGAAACTTGTGTCATAGTTTGCCAATGGTGTTAATATTGGTTCTGGATTTCCTCACCATGTTCCAGGCAATCTTGGTAGTAAAATTTCTAAAAATAGATAGCATCCAAATGGCTTGATCAGGGAGGTTAGGATCACCAAACTCAATGGAATCGATGAGCTCTATTAGATATTCAGGGAGGTGATGAAATTCAAGAAAGGTCCATACCCTGTTCTATCTGGCATCCTTGATCAATATCTTAGAGGTTGCACCCTCTACATGGACTGTATTGGCAAGATCCTTTGCCCAGTCCAATTATCCCACCACAGTTTGATATCTCCCCTATTTAACTCTCCAAAGAATGTTCTTTTTAGCCAAAACTTTATCTCCATGAGTTTCTTCCAACAATGAGATTGACCTGCCTGAAATTTCCTCTCCACAGGGCCAACCCTTCTATAATATTTGGCATTCAAAAAACCAAACCACAAGGATCTAATGGCGCAAAATCTCCACCATCTTTTGTATGCAAACTTCTTTGAAATATCCCGGATGCTTCTGAATCCCAGACCACTTTCCTTAGTAGGGAAGCATAGTTTGTCTGATGAGGACCAGTGGTTTCTTTGTTTTGCATCAGATGACCCCCGAAAGAAAATGGCCAGATAACTTTCAATTTTCCTTATCACTGTCTTTGGGGGGTCAATAGCAGTCAAGAGATGAAAGGGTTGTGATTGGAAAAAATGCTTAGTAAGAACAACCTTACCACCAATGGATAACAATTTTGCATGCCATCCGTTTGTCTTCCTCACAATCTTTGATATCACCTCATTGAAAAATGTAATCTTCTTTCTTCCCACGTACATAGGACACCCCAAATATGTTTTGGGGGAATCAGAATATTTGAAAACAGTGGATAATTTCAGGGACTGAACAACAGTTTCATCAATATTGGGAGAGCTAAGAAGAAGTTCTTGTTCCCATTAATCTTCTGTCCAGAGAACTCCTCATAATACCTTAGATGTTGAAGAACAAGCTCCATAGACATGGGATTTTCAGAAGTTTTCAGAGATGCCCTGCGCTCTTCGGGATCGACATAAAAAAGGACTGGATTCTCGAAGTTTCAGATCGTAATTTCATCATAAACGTTATGGAGCTTGTCGCAGTAGTGAGAACGATGAAGGAGGTTAGGTTTCGGAGAAAATCCAGGCCAACCCGGCCTAAAGAAACACCAGCCTGTGGTGGCACTTCCATAACACCCAGGACATACCATGGAGGATTGCATAAACCTAAGGGTCGAAGTGGCCAAGCTTCTGCGAGCCGGGTACCTCAAAGAGTATATCAGCGATTGGGCCAAACTCAACTTAAACCGGAATCCTGGGCAGAAGTCGGACAAGGCACCCCAGCCTGCTCACATAATCAACATGGTCTTCGGGGGAGGGGAACAATGAACAAGATATCGAACACGACGAGCCGAAAGCCCAAAATTTCTTTCACAACTAAGAGTCACATCTAGGGCCCCGCCAAGAGCGAGAACATATGCTTTGTCGACAGTGACCGTATGGGACTCACTCCTTTCCACGATGACGCCTAGGTAATCTGTTCAAACTAAAAATTTCTTCATTAAGGGTGTGCTTGTTGGTCCAAGTAAAACTGCAAAAGTGACACGGCTCCGAACTCTCAAGAAGATGTATAGCGGGCGGCCCCGGTGGTTAAAATCCTGTCCTGATGAAGCCTATACAGCCTGCTAGAGGGGAGATTGAGCTGACTACCCAGAAGAACTAAGACAGATTCGAGGAATACCTGAACTATCAGAGAAACATCAGTCATCCCCGACAAAGCCAACCTCAAAAAGCCTAAAGAAGCACTCCTCAAAGTCACCATTGTTTGTCGTACCAGAGGCGGGAAAACCCCCATTGACCAATTTAGCCATTCCGAAGATCGCGAGACATCCCAGGCGAACGGTCTCGTCCGCTTTCCATTAGGAAGTCTAATCCCCCTTTCTTTGGGGATCAGGGAGGTAAAAAAAACGGACAGCCTCTCAAGAAAGGAAAGCTGCAACAATGATGACGGCCCAAAAGAAAAATTTTGGCAAACAGCTATCACATCGACCAAGTTCGGGTGCTAAGGTTGGAAGGATGACGGAAAAAGGGATCTCAGATCAAGCCATCCCGAAAGGGGTCATAGATCCGAAAGAGGAAAATCCCGCCGACCCAACACTGAAAGAGATGCAATGCGTAGAGCTTCTCAAAGAACTTCCCGAAAAGAAGGTACACCTAGTCTTGGAACTCTCATCCGAACCCCGAGATGATTTTTTGGATTTTTTGAAAAATAATGCAACTCGTTTTACTTGGTCTCGCCTGGGCATAACAGGAATTCCACTAGAAATAGTCATGCACCGGTTAAGCTCTAACCCTGATAAGACTTTCCGTTGTTTTACAGGGGGAAGGGGATTGGTATCAGTTCGAAGTAACATGACTGCATAATGTAGGTTCGGTCCGAAGGATGGGAAACTCAGATCGGTTAGTCGAGGAAGAGCTGATGCGCCAAAAACGAGGCGCTTGAATTTCTGCCTGTTTTGGCTAAAAAGGCCAAATCCAAGGCCCAAGCTTGTCACCCAAAAATCGAAATGATTGTCCTAGCATCAATGGTCCGGGGGCTAAGACCGCATCCCCGGAGTCGATCTAACCTACGAGGTGGTAACGTCCCCTTTGTGGACCACCTTGCACAAACTCAGGGCCCTCGCACAAATAAGCGAGGAAAAAGGCAGGGAGATCCGTGCCAAATCACGGAAGCCACTGAGGAGGGATCCCCCCGATCGTGAGTAAGTGTTGGCACTATTTATTTTTTGGATAACTTGCTTTCTCTCCTATACAAGAACAGGCTTTGAAGTCAAAATCGCATTGTCAACTAGGGGAAGGGATTAAGGTGTGCATCGCGACCTTTCCTGACGAGGAGGTTACAAGATTGCAATGCAAAGGCTTGTCGTCTCGCACCCCGACACTTGCATTCTCAAAAGATTCCGCTCCCTAGTATAAATAGAAAAAAGACAAACAGGCCCAAGTGATTAAAACAAATAGTACTGGGACTGCTGATAACGTCCAAATCCACTCCTCAAAGAGAAAGTGTACACAGTCGTCGCAATAAAATTTACCCAACTATGAGTCAGGGTTGAATCCACAGGGAACAATATTATAAAGGCGATTTAAACAAGTAAGGAATTATCACCAACTAAGCTAACCCAAACACTTTTTCAATGCTTGATTTTTTATTTAAAACTAACAAAGATAAAAGTAACCTAGAAAGCAAGTAAAATGATCAATGGGCACAAGCATGGATACAAGGAACTCTCAACTAACGATCCAATATATTTTATGATTTTACAACTAAGAGCGGATTTATGTTAATAGATAATGATTTCTAAAATCTCATCAAAAGTCTCCCAACCAAATTGATGAATATCATTACTAAGCTTTCTCAAGCCTTAGAATGTGGAAAATATGAACAATCAATATAATCTCAAGTAACTTTCCTATCTCTAGCTCAAATTATTAGATGGGATTTAATGACCCAAATTCTTGTTAATTAATCTTTCCCAACCTCAATCTTCCTCTCTTGAGCTCAAATCGAAGTAAATGGGCGGGTCTTAGGGTTAGCTAATCCCTTAAGTAACATTAAAGAACAAGATTAATTAAAACAACAAAGACCCACTTCAATAGCAACAAAAATCATCCAATACATAAGCAAAACAAGAGTTTCATCCAACACTTTAATCATAGAATATTTCCATAAACAAGATTAAAGTGATGGAATAATATTCTACACACTTAGATATACAACACAAAGCAAGTAATTGAAGAAAGGATTAAGAAATTTCTCATTAAGGTGCTCCAATCTTCTCCTTCAATGGTGTAGTTGATGATGAACCCTAGCTTCCAAGCTTGAAATGTGGCCAAAGATGATAAATGTTTGCCCCATGTCTTGCTTTTATAGTTCCCAACTTTTTCCAAGTCCAAAAATAACAAAATAAGTCCCAAGTTTTCAGATTTGCAAAACTGTCCTATTTTTGCACTGGACAGTTTTTGCAAAACTGTCCAGTTTGGCCTCTTTTTGACTTTATTTTCATGTGGTTTCTTCCGACGCTCTTCTCAATCATATAAACCTATAAAATGGAAGTAAATGACATTAAATGCACTATTTTGTCAATCAAAACATAACAACAATCTAAGATTAAAGAAGAAATAAGTTGGTAAAATACCAATTTATCAACCCACCCCCCCCCCCCCCCACCCAAAACTTAAATTATTGCTTGTCCTCAAGCAAATCAAATTACAATTTCCTTGAAAGGACTCCATTCAAAAGTGCACCAACATCATACCAAGTCAAAAAGGTCCACTTTAAGCACAAAAACATGACTTTGATTGGTACAAATAATTAGGCTACAAGCATGTGAAACTTCAACCAAATAACTCTCTCATTTCAAAATACAATTTCGAGAATGCAATGGAGTTTCAAAACAATCAAGCGACAACACTCAAGCCTCAATAAGTGACTCAAAACCACTAGCTTACTAGATATGCTCATTTGACTCAACTTGGATTTTTTCAACATCACCAATCTATCATAATCCATATGCCCTCACAAGAAAAAAAGTCCCAAAATCATTATATTCACAACAACAACAACACAAGGGACATATACACAAAGTCACTCACACTCAACAAAGAAATTCGAGTACTAACAAATATCACAGCATAAGCTTGCCCTTATTTTCAATCATCACTAATTCAAGAACATTCGGTTGGAGATCACATATGGACTTTTTAAGCTTGTAATGTAGGCTTACAGAAGAGTAGGATAAGTATTTGAGATACAAGTGACTACGCCCTCCTTGAACACTACACAATACCTTTTGTCCACTTTCCTCTTCATTTCAAAACATCACTCCTTCCTTTGCATACTAGTTTCCCCAATTATTCCAACTTTTTTTTTTTGTGCAACCACTTTCTTGATTTCTAATGTTTTTGTTCTTTTTCAATTCTTTTTTTTTTCTTTCACAAAGATACATTTTTTTTTTTGCACAAAGAGTTTGCAACCTTTTTGTATTTTTTAAATTTTCTTCATTTCTGTTGACTTTTCCACAACACCAACCTTCTCCACTTCTCAAGCAACACTAACACTCCCAATTAGGCTTTTGACCTCAAATTCACAATTTATTGTTCAAGGAGGGAAAGGTTAAAAAGAGAGAATTTTCATCAGAAAGGGTAAAGGTTTGTAATGTGGCAATCAAAGAAAAGGTCATAGGCTCAAATGGGGTTACTAGTGATATTATTTATGCATTGGTAGGCTAGAAAGGCTAAATAGGCTTTTTTCAAAAATCACAAAGATAGCCCAAGGTCATCTCTCCAACCAACATAATCAAAATTAGCATTGAAAGACTAATCGGGCAAGTTCTAGATGATGAAAGTGAGCATAAGAATTATTCAACAAACACTCACCACACATGGCATATGAACTAGTCAAGATGGATCAATTTCACTTCCTTCAAGAACAAATAGAGCAATATCTCATCATCCCAAGTAAAACCCATCTAGTAGGTAAAGAGTCACAAAATGAGCCAAAAAGTTATCACAAAGATCATACTTTCCTATGCACCTTGCTTTTTTTTTTTTTTTTTTTTTTTTAACTTTCACAAAAAAATTGGAGGGGTGTTCGCATTTCAACATTTTACATGCAGGAGACTAACTCTATTAGTACCAAACACGCCAAAAGTTTCCACATTTTTCCTCAAAGGAGCAATTACACCTAAACTACAAGACTAATTAAAGAAGCTAAGAAAGAAAATAAAATAATGTAGGCTTAGGGATAGAAGGGGGGAAAAGTGACGCTTTGAGACTTAGAGGGGAAAAAAATGAAAAAGACTTTTCAAAACAAACCTTATATACCTTTGGAATTTACGCAGGAAATGCGGTCGCATTTCAAGTTTGCGGCCTCGCATTCCCTCCGCAAATTCCACTTACCTGACGTGGCGATGGCTGATAGAGGTGATCAGAGTTGCGACCGCATAAGTGAGATGCGGAGCCGCAACTTGCTCGCAAACTTCATATTTTTACATTGGTCACTTCCTTTTTGTGGGGTGAAGATGAAGCTGCAACTTTTCGCCGCATCCAGAGATGATGTGCCGCATCAAGGCTACAAATGCACCCCTGCCTTTGGTTCTCGTTTCCTTTTCCAATTTTTCCAATAGTCCATTTTTGTATTTGTTTTCCCCTTCACTTTCTTGCAACCTTGCATCCTACACACGTAAACAAACATTAAACAAAAGACTTGGGTTGCCTCCCAAGAAGCGCTTGAGTTAATATCGCGGCACGACGGTTACCAACTTTATCGCTTTTCTCGCCATTTGGAGCTTATGAATTAGGCACCCAACTTGGACTCAAGTTTGTGACCACGAGCGGTGGGGGGTAGTACGTAGATGAACAAGCCAAACGTTAATTTCTTCATTTTTGCACTTCTTGGCTTTCAAATGAGGAATGTCATTTTGCCTTCTTACTCTTTCGAATTGCAAGGTGTAAGGCACTTGTCTTTCTTCTTCACCATCCAACATGTATGTATGTGGCTCAATTCCCATATCACCATACAAATCCAATGTTAAAAAATGCTTGGAGTGAGACTTCAACCTCCCAATTTGTAAATTTGTCCGGATTTTTGACATTCTCATTTTCCCCCGAACTAGAGTCAATTTCAACCATATTTTCCATGATAATGGTTGACTCTTTTTCCTTTTCTTTTTCTTCGGCATCTCCAACTAGTATAAAGTCGGTTGGAGGACGTTCAATTCTTGATTCCTTCTTTTCAAAGTTGGCCTCCAACATGGGCATTATCCTCTCATATTGAGCATTTGAGAATTCTTCTTGATTTTGTTCAAATGCCCATGGAGGATTTTTGTCTTCAATCATCAAGCCATTTTGGATACTAGTTTCCAAGTACTCCTCCAAGGCTTTTTGATTTTCATTTTCTCCATCAAGTAGGCACTCCATCATGAGCTTGAACTCTCTATTTTGACCATTATCAACTTCTTCCTCTTCCATTTCCCTATCATTGTCACAACAAAAAGTAGAATCGTCATAGTGGGGGTTCGGGGAAGGGACAGACAAATAATCACAATTAGCCCAATGGCCATTTTGACCGCCACATCTATCACATATGCTCCACTCATGGGTTCGAGATTGTGCGCACAATCCTCCCCCGGGAGACTTTAAACAAGTTTGCCAAGAGTGGGGCCCTCCACAATAAGGACAAGGGTCGTCAAAGTATGAACAACTACCATCCGACTCATTTTCATGGAATGATGCCATTTTTTATTTTTTTATTTTTAAATAGAAATAAAATAAAGAAAAGAAACAACTATTGGAACAAAGCAAGTTAGCTTATTTCCCAAACTAGCCTAAATTCGCCGAGTTGTTCCCTAGCAACGGCGCCAAAATTGATAACGTCAAAATCCATTCCTCAAAGAGAAAGTGTACACGGTCACCGCAATATAATTTATCCAACTATGAGTCAGGATTGAATCCACATGGAACAATATTATAAAGGCAATTTAAATAAGTAAGGAATTATCACCAACTAAGCTAAGACAAACACTATTTCAATGCTTGATTTTTTATTTAAAAACTAACCTAGAAAGCAAGTAAAATGATCAATGGCCACAAGCATAGATACAAGGAACTCTCAAGTAACGATCCACTATATTTTATGATTTTACAACTAAGAGCGGGTTTATGCTAATAGATGATGATTTCTAAAATCTCATCAAAAGTCTTTCGACCAAATTGATGAATATCATTACTAAGCTTTCTCAAGCCTTAGAATGTGGAAAATATGAACAATCAATATAATCTCAAGTAACTTTCCTATCTCTAGCTCAAGTTATTAGATGGGATTTAATGACCCAAACTCTTGTTAATTAATCTTTCTCAACCTCAATCTTCCTCTCTCGAGCTCAAATCGAAGTAAATGGGCGGGTATTAGGGTTAGCTAATCCCTTAAGAAACATTAAAGAAAAAGATTAATTAAAACAAAAAAGACCCACTTCAATAGCAATAAAAATCATTCAATACATAAGCAAACAAGAGTTTCATCCAAAACTTTAATCATATAATATTTTCATAAACAAGATTAAAGTGATGGAATAATATTCTACACATTTAGATATACAATACAAAGCAAGGAATTGAAGAAAGGGTTAAGAAATTTTTCATTAAGGTGCTCCAATCTTCTCCTCCAATGGTGTGGTTGATGATGAACCTTAGCTTCCAAGCTTGAATGTGGCCAAAGATGATAAACGTTTGCCCCATGTCTTGCTTTTATAGTTCCCAAACTTTTTCCAAGTCCAAAAATAACAAAATAAGCCCCAAGTTTTCAGATTTGCAAAACTGTCACGTTTTTGCACTGGACAGTTCTGCAATTGGCCTCTTTTTAACTTTATTTTCACTTGGTTTCTTCCGACGCTTTTCTCAATCATATAAACCTATAAAATGGAAGTAAACGACATTAAATGCACTATTTTCTCAATCAAAACATAACAAAAATCTAAGATTAAAGAAGAAATAAGTTGGTAAAATACCAACTTATCAACATCCAACGGTTATCACATTTGTCCCCCCCCCCCCCCCCCCCCCTCCTTTCGCTATTATTTTCTGTAAAAGCACAGGGGGAAGGCTATGTGCTAATGAGATGAGTCATCCTTTATAAAGCTTAGGATCAAGATAAGAACCTTCACTTATCTTCGGTTGTTATTAATGAGGCATCCTTTGTCAGAGATTGCGAAAATGTATGGGTAAAATCAAACTCAGAAACCACACGGCCCAGCAAATCGCTTCTAACACATGACACAGACATTAAAGCCTCCGAGCGTGCAGGTTCCATGAACCTTTGTGCCATTAAATAGGGTTGAGACGTCTTCCCCATCAGCATCGAAAAGTAAGAGCCCTCCTTCATTGAGAATTGGATGTTTAGATCCCCAATATCGCGAAAGTGCTTCCGGAAGTAACATTCTCGGATTGAGTGAGGAATGATGACCTCAAACATGAAACGTAAAACATAGGCGCACACCGGTCATCATGCTTCAACTTAAACAACAACGCTCGAATATTAGCATAGTTCCGGAAGACGGGCATAGCGGTCACGCCCCGATGACTAAGTGCAATATAAAAAGCCAACAAGTCATTTTATGATCATGGTTGTTGCAAAAACGAAGCGCTTGTCAAAGCGTAAAAATCAAAACTGGAAAAACAAACTGATGATTATCATTAAACGAGTGGGGGCAAAGAGAACATAAAGGCTCATACAAAAGATTTCATGGGCACGCAGACCCAGAAATATCCACTAAAAATAAATGGCTCATAGGCCGAATCAAGAAAGCAAAAATATCCAAAAAGGGTACACAGACCCCAGAATACCCATTAACAATAAAAATGAGTGTTCGCGGCATCAAAAGCTAGTTATCCTCCCAAGGAATGTTAAGAAAGTCAAGGCTGGTGATTCTAGTGCAGAGGAACTTGCTATTGTCGCCCAAGCCCAGGGTTCATACATGCTTGGTCCAGAGGCTCAAGACTTACAAAGCCGGATCGGGAGGGAGAGTGTCTTCGCCTTTAGAAGAACCAACAGAGGCGTCAGAAGAAGGTGGTGTTTCCCTGTGAAGATCACCCATATCCGCCTCAGCTGTGACCAAATCTACCTCGGCGTCTATTAAAGCCAAGGACACTTCAATTCACCCTCCTCGATGCCTTGAAAAACCTCGCGCCGGGTATGAAGGACGGCATAATCCCGAAGCAGAGAAGCTTTATACCATTCGGCCTCTCGGCGAAGCGCCAAATGCCGGTTCCGGGCTCTAAGCCAAACACAAGAAGCTTCAAAGGCTTGCATCCATCCCCGGGTAGCATCACACTCAGCCTCCACCCGGTCCAACCTATCCTGCAGCAGCCGGTGAGTCATAGTTATGATTCGGAAGGTATTATCCCGAGTTGCCGGTGCCTGCTTGGCTTCGGCCCACTAAAGCTCCAATAAAGTCCTCACAGCGAGGAGACCTCTATTCTCTGTCCCAAGCTGGGCAATTTTGTCCTGGAGCTGCTAGTTTTCCTCCGACAACCTTTCGACGTCACGAGAGGAGGAACGAGGGGAACTCTCAAAGAGCTCGCGGAAGAAGAGACAGTGGCCTGACCCTCAGAAAGGATGAACGGACAAAATTAATACATACGTTTCCTTTAAACATAATAAGTAAGGCATAACATTGAAGGGTCGCGTTACCTAGAGAAAGATACCTGCCAAATGATTCAAGTAAGCCTTCAAACCAAGGCCTGAACTAGCCGCGAAGGGAGGTGGAGTAGAAGGACCAATGCCTGCATTGCCAACATAAGGGACATGACTCCCCACGCTTCTGAGTGGGCCTTCGCTAACTCCCGTCCCCACTATGGCCTCGGTGGAAGGGTCCTTCGCCCCCTGTCCTCGGAGACCCCTCCATAGCCGTCCTCATCATGGATCAACCTCTGCATTTTTTCCTTTAAGCATTTGCTGAGCCGGCGACGCGCTCTTACGCGAGAACTAATCCCCCCGAAAGAAGATACCCCTACCTCATCTGAAAGAGCCCGCTTCCTGTTATCCCTTGCCTCTGCGGCCGCTTTGGCGATACGAACCCAGGCCTCTTCCCGAGAAGGCACTTTTTTCATAAAAGTCCCTGCAGGAAGACCTAGCAAGAGTAAAAAGAATCAAAAGAGGGGCCACGGATTCAAGCTAAGGTTCGAGCGTAAGAAAAAGGCACTTACCATAGTTTTTTCCTTTCCACCTATCAGCAGAAATAAATCTCCAGGTCCGTTTGGTAGTCCCGGAGGCACAAAGCATGCCCATCACCCAGTCAAAGATATCCGGCAAGGGCTCGAGAATGAATGGGGCCGCTGGGAGAACATAAAAGAAACATAACAACACGTTAGGAAAGAACATCTAAGAGGCATGAAAAGGAGAACATGGGAAGACAGGCAAATACTCACGGGCATTGTTCCACTGCTTCGGAAGAGGGCCAAAGGCGAGATCGCAAAGATGATCGATGCGCATTATCACAAACTGGTTGTGCCACCCTTGGTCCTGATCATTTTTGACACTTGAAATGAGGCCCCGGAAAGCAAGACTTATCGTTCTCCCACAAAGCACTCGACAGGAATAGAGGTGGATCAGGTGGCCCAAAGTAAAAGTAAGGGTAGCCCGGTCTGCCAAGTACTATAAGCATCGGACCACTCTCTAGGTTTGGGGGGCCAGTTGCCCCGGACGTACGCCATACCAGTGAAAAAAGGCCCTGATAACCTCGTGGATCGGGAAGTCGAACCTGATAGTAAAGGGATAAGTTTATATCAAAGACATTCCTGAGATATGTTGAGTAATGTTGGCATCAACAGAGAGCAGGGATATATCAACCTCAGGCCCCCAACGATAGTTAATACGAACTTGGAGGATGATGGAGTCGTCAATCAAAGAAGTAAAACCTTCCACGGACTCGAACTGAAGGTTGGCACGGAAATCCCTCTCGAAACTAAAATTCGAAGGAATGATGTTAGATGCAAGGGAACCCAAGTCTACCATTCGGGTGGCAGAAGAAAATGATGGCCGGTAACAAGCGGAGACCACCGAGGTAGCCCCTAGCTGTTCTCGCATGCTCACCAGGGTAAGATTAAAATATGAAGATGTCAAAGTAGATGATGAAGACATTATGATAAAAGAAGGAAGATTAGAAAATAGGAAAACTGAGTCTGCACAAGTGCAAGGGATGAAAGTATGGATGAGAAAGTGAAAGCAGGGTCGCTCGCTTATATATATCCAGTAAGTGTAATCATTCGCCTTGGGCATCGAAGCGGCGTCCTATCAGCACAGCGCCAATCAGTATCTCAGAAGGAGTGCCGTCAAATGAGTGATTGGATGCATTAAATGCCGACCTGACGAAGCGTCTGACCGTAGGAAAAGAGGCGACGTTTTGTCTCTCATTATAATTTTAGGAAAAGAGCAAACGCTTCCACTTTTCGGGATCATGAAAATGAAGGGCCCGAAAAGTGGGGGACTTTATGTATTGGGTAAAATCAGTACTTGGACAAGATTCCACAACCGGGGAGGGGGGTCTCCACAGCTGGCGCCCACTCCCACCTGCTCTGGTCATATCAACAAATCTCAATCAGAGTGTTGTGGTAGGGAGGCACGTGGGGGCACAATGGGTCATATCAGCCGGCCGTTCGCGTAGAATGGTCTTGCTTTTAGTTTCTATATAGGTAGCTTATCATGTAAGCCATGCACCTTGATCTCATCTCTTGTAACTCATCTCTTACTTTTTGTCTGAAGCAATACACATCCGGACACACTGATTATCTTTGACTACATATTTATTTCACTTGATTTTATCATTTTTAAAGCTCGGTTCTTTCAATCTAACTCTGATAATCACGAATATTAACCTCAAAAGGAGAGTCTGCCGGATTGAATACGACCTACTTGTCTTTAAACCCTTAAAATATAAATCTCTAATTGATTATCCATTTCACCGGAAAACAAGCTTTTGCTCTGGTTAGCAATCAGTCCAGAGGCCTGTGAGAATCTAGTATAAAGCAATCATACACCAGCTGCACAGAACCTATGTCATCCTTACAGAGTAGGAGTAGATCATCTGCAATTATATTATTACTACAACTTTCAAGACTTGTTTTTCCAAGAGTGGGAAAATTTGCAATTTATTTAAAACTCTAGAAAATCCTGATCAAACATTATGTTCTTGCACTCTATTCATTTCACTTGCAACTTCATATTAAAAGGCCCCTTGGTAGAAAAGAAGCAATTGATAGGTTTCTAGGGAAAACTTAGTAGATTCTGTTTTTTCTCCTAAACATATCAAAAGTCTGGTTGGAAGAACTCTTTTCAATCAAGTAAGATGTTCTGTTTTGTTAAAAAATTATAGAATTTCTTGAGAATGCTAATAGAATGATGTCGAAAAACAATTGTCAAACAAACAATATGCGGACGAAAATTTCTCGGTCCAAACAGGTTAGATGCCGTTGTCCCGAATGAAGGGTTTTGTAGCAGTTGGGGCAAATACAGAAGAAGATGTTGGCCTAAACTTAGGTATTTGAAGGAAATTAAGCTGAGGTTATCCTTATTTGTAATTTAGCTTGCTAGTTTTAAATATTAGGAGTATAGTTTAGTCGTTCAGCTTAAATACCAAATTTCATACTACTTGTTATCACTATATGTTGAATGAAGAATAGCTTTTTTTTATTACTTTTGGTCCATTCCAAGCAAAAGTATGTTGTCACATTGTATGTTGTCATATTTCAAAACAATTTAACTTTAAATGCTTTATTCTTAATGAAAAGGTTCTAAAGCCATACAAATATTATAATATCATTAATATCACAAACATCTTTAAGATTTTTTCTTTATTAAATTTTATATAAAGTCAAACTACATCACGAAAAGATAAATGTCTTATGTTAGTAGTCTCACATCAGTGAGTGGGATGGTAATTTGTCTTTTTACAAGGTTTTTTTTGGACAATCCTCACTTCTTAGACTTACTACTTTTGAGGTTGGATTATGTTTAAGATCCATTTCTTATCATGATATTAGAGTCAAACTCATTGAATTCTCGTTTTGCTTAATGTTGGTTCCCCGCATGTTGTTCACACTCCAGTTATCAGGTCTATAATAATCTTTGACAATCCTCACCTTTAAAACTAGCTTTTGAGATTGAATTGGATCTAATATTTATTTCTTTATTAATTTTTTTTCGTTTTCCCTATTACTGCTCATACTTCTGTTTCCATTCTATCTCTCAGTTTCATTTACTCCCCCTGTCCCAATTTATGTGGCACACTTTCATTTTTAGTCTGTCCCAAAAGAAAGTCATATGTTTATATTTAGAAACAATTTAACTTTATGAAATGATTTACAGCCGCACAAATATCTAAGGTTTATTTTGGATCACAAATTTTTAAAGTCTTCTTTTATTTCTTAAACTTCCTGTCAAGTCAAATGGTGCGATATAAATTGAAACGGACAGTACAAAAACTAGTCTACAAAGGAAGGGGTTGGACCATTTGGTGATAAGAGAAGATGGAAGAGACATTAATGGCTGGTGGGGTTGAATAAGATCAAGAGGGTGGAAGTGCACATGGGGGAAGATAAAGGCTGTCATTTTGACTGATAACATTGTGTTCTGGTGAAGAGGGAATGTCTGTCTCTTGGGCTGAGATAGCAAAGTGTGTGTGTGTTAACTAGTCCACATGGCCAACAACAGATTACCATTAGGCTACCAAAACAGCTTAATTCTATGTAACAAGACACTCTCTGGCCCTCTGTTTTTGGACTCTTTAAACTGTTTGAGATGCCCCTTTCAGTGGCCAAACAAAGAGTAGGCTAGCATTATCCAACTATGATCTTCTCTGTGTTCCCTATCTTTCGGGTGGTTTTCATTTATGTTGACTTTCATTCGTTTTCCTCTCTGAGCTTGTTTGGATGATGTGGTTTCATGATGTATCGTCTAATATTGTGTTATATTATATTGTATTATTTTGATGACATACCATTTGAATAGAGCGTATAATTTTTCATAGTTTTGTAATGTCTCACCAACAATTTGAAAAATAACTTTATATACAAAGAAAAAACAAGAGACAGGATAGAGTTAGCATAAAAAGAATGGTAAGATAAAAGGATATAATAAGATTATTAAACAATAAGTAAAGACAAGACAAGAAAAGAAAAAAGATAACAATGCGATCACACCAAAGCAATAAATTTAATTATACGATAATATAAATTTAAACAACAATCCAAACAAGTATTGTATTAAAGTAACAGTATAGTATAAATGCAATATAGACGATAGGTAACAAGCATGATATAGGTTCACTTTTTATTTATTTTCACTTTTTGTAGAGTTTCACTCTGCTTTTTTGAGTTGACACTATTTATAGAATCAGAAAAGAAATGGAAGCATAGATGGTTCCGTTTGCTTTCTTCCTTTACCTCATAGGTTTTACAAACTAAGAGAAATACATTTAGTTTTATATACTCCTACGTCCTAAATTTATACGAGAGTTGACCTATTTTGGGAGTCAAATAATTCTTTCTTTCACTCAATTTCAAATATAGATTCTTTGAGTATTTTATAACAAAATTTATATATTTGAATTAAAGTATTATAGGTCTACACAATTAATAATTCACAATATATGAAAAGAGTTACGTTGGAGAAAATCATAATCAAAGAAACAGTTGTTTGATTTTCCAAATAGGTCAAGCCTCATGAAAGTATTTATTAATAACGTAAAAAGTACGTGCACAATTAAATTACTTAATAATCAATATATTATGTTAAGTTAATATACTAAAATGAGACTCAAATCTCAACATTTTTGTAGAAGTAAGACTTTTAGAACTCTTGATGAGGAATTTCTCTATCTCTCTTTTCCATGCCTTAAAATTTTACCTATGACACTACTGCTAAGCTATTTGCAAGTGATAACAGTTCTTCAAAGAAATTTATACATTCTATTCACAAAACATTACGCAAATCAATTGAGTCTAGTTGTACCTTTGTTCTTCTTTTCATCTATGATGTACTCACAATACAATTTCCTTAAGCAAGCAGCTTGAATTTTACAAAGAATATCATAAGATGTTAGGTAGTGATTGCAAGGAAAGTAAATGCCACATCGATAATCAACGTTTCAATTCACTTGGTTAATGCAGGAGTCAGGAAGTAGTGATTCTGTTCAAAATTACTATATTAATCCTTTGCTCTACAAAATTTACACGATTGATCAGTTCTCAGACATCTTCATCAGGTCCTACACTAAATTCATTGAATAGCGGGTTAGGTTAGTAGGGCGGGTCACTAAATGGTAAAAATGGGTGAGTTTATATTAAATAAGGATTTAACTTTTTTTTTAAAATGCTATGTCAGCAAAAGTTGACTAAAATAAGTTGAATGACTTTTCTGTTACAAAGATGAAAGTTGAGTGACTTTCCAGTTACAAAATAAAGTTAAGTGACTTTTTTGTTACAAAAATGAAAGTTGAGTGATTTTTCAGTTACCAAACAAAGTTAAGTGACTTTTGTGTAACAATAAGGATAGTTAAGTGACATTTTGAGAAATCAACTCTGAATTCTTTATAATTGTTCCATTCTATTTAGTTTATTTAATTGTTAATCGTAAAATTAACTACTCCAGAATCATAAATGAGTTGTGGAGACCAGAATGTCCTCTTCTTATCGTACATGCTGTTAGGTTGTGGACATTTCAATCAAACTAGGGATTATATTATTCATTAATATCATTAAATTAACTGTATGATTAGTTTCATATAATTTTGCCCCTTCCAATAATTGTACTTGTTGACAATAAGAAACAGAAAAACCGAAGAGTTATCTAATATACTCCCTATGTCCATATTAGTTGTCCTATTTCGTTTTTGGAGAGTCAAGTTGACTAATCTTCGGAGCTAAATTGATTAGATTAATTTAATATTTAAAATTATAAATTAGATATTCAAATACTACACAAAAACGAAAAGTACTACTAATTGCAATTCTTCTCATATTAATATGGTGAAAAAATGTATCTCAAAATGTTGGTCAAAATTTATATAGTTTGACTTTTAAAAAAGGAAAGTGGACAAGTAATATGGGATTGAGGGAGTAGTATTATGCTGGTGGAAGGTAACGATGCCTCGTAAAATTAATCGAGGTGTACACAAGTTGGCCCGAACTTCACAAGTTATGTAAAAAAGACTAAGAACGGCAACATTTTTCATTATTTGTTCGATCGTGTTTAATCAATTTTGCATGTAGGTTCTTGGACAAATAATTTTTTAGCAAAACACTTTCTACACATGCTCTTGCAATAGTAGCAAAAAGTAAAGGAATATATAATTCCCTAAATTGAGAAAATAAATATATATCTTGACCAAGGAAAAGGGGTAAAAAAAAAAAAATTGTCTTTTTGCAAGGTATTCACAGCTCAATTAGACTCTCAGAATAAAATCTTGCTCTTTTGGACTGATCATAGCTATGCCTCTGCTTTGTTATAAAAAAGAGAAAAAAAGTTCTTCCTAACTTCTAACTAATCAATACTTGGGTAACTAATCAATGATTAATTCTCGACAAGAAAATCAAGCAGATTTAACTCTTAGCCATTATCATCTAGATTCCAGTTAAAGATTTGTATCTTTATTTGTAAATGACACCAACAGTGACAAAGAAAGATGAATTATTTGAAGATGAATCGCACAATAACTAAAAGAACATGATGGATTCTACTGATCTTTTTCTCTAGTAACTTGTATAAAAACAATGTTGGCCAAATATAAAACTCTTTTTAGACATTTTTAATTTCCAATAGTACCAAAAAGTATGGGATTAGTTTGACTAACTTAATCTATATAATTATTCATGGGCCTAAATAAGATTTGAAATATAACATTGCCATTATAATAAGTTTTGCTCTTTGGGTGATGAGGCTCGTGGCAGCCTGGCAGGTCTTCTAGACTCGGTAATTGGCAAGTTCCGTTGCTTCATTTCAGCTATAGCAAATTCTTTTCAGACTTTAATTTAATTTTGAATATTTATATTATTTTTGAGAAATGTCCGCAAAAACTTATGTACTAATTTCAGGTAGAGGATCATGGTATGGTAGTGTGTTTTGGCTTATTGAACTATATAACGTTGATTTAAGCATTTCAGCATTCGTCTTTCAAACTTTAATAATTAAAGACTTAACTATTATTCGAAGGGAAAATGACCTAATAATACTACTTAAGACTCCATATTACAAAGTATAAGGATATTTTTCCTTATTTACAAACCATACCAATAAAATTACAAAACATACCAGATCTGGAAAAATAAAAAGCCACCATTCTCTTTTCCTTTTTCCCATTCTCTGTTTCATTGAGAATAGAGCCGCCTCTGGAAAAATTAAAAGTGCATCCCTTCCCCATCTCCTTCATGCTACAGATCTAGAAAAGCCCTTCCCTTCCCCCTTATTCTTCACGCTACAAATCTAGTTCGATTATATTTGCTGGGTCATCTTTTAAGACTGATTTTTGGTGGGTCGGAGTGGAGAGTTCGCAAGACACTTGCATGAACTGCTAGTGAAGATCCAGTGATATGATTAAAAAATAACATAGTGGAAGATTGTGTTTTTGTTAGTCTAGATGTACTTGAGTTGACGAGACTGGATGGTATTGTGATAGATTTGGGCAGTCGATGAAGATGCTCCAATAGAATAGATAGATTAGAATTGTATTAAAATTTTAGTTTACATGGCTCAGAAATCAAGTTTGGGTGGAGGAACTTTAAATTTCGGGATTAATTCAGCATGGCTTCTCTCAAAGAGCTTTTCCCAGCACCAAGAAGCCATTGTTGATTCTTCGCCTCCTTCTTTCAAATCAATAGCCACTCTTTTTTCTGATCTACTTTCTCGCTTTGTACATTTAACAAGAAGAAAAATTTGTAGTAATATTGTATGAAAGTTTGTATACAATGTTGTTATAGTTGTATTAAATTTCATCCCAATTTCGAAGCAAGTTCAAAATTATATTAAATTTGTATGAAAGTTGTATACAATGTTATTGTAGTTGTATTAAATTTCCAAAAAATCTAACATGAACTTTATACACAGTTATATACATATTTTATACTGTTTTCATACACGAAAAATGTGACAATTCTAAAACTTGAGCGAGATATATATATATATATATATATATCATACAGTTTTCATACACAAAATTTTGAGCGAAATTTTTAAGTATTGAGCAAGATATACATATTTTATACAATTATCATACACAAAAAATTGAGCGAAGTTTTTAAGCCTTGAACGAGATATACACATTTCATACAGTTTTCATACACAAAATTTTGAGCGAAAATTTTTGTATATGTTTTGTAAGAAATGTATTGGTATATTTTGTAAACTGAAAAATATCGCCATATTTTGTAAATATATCCTAATTTTATGTATACATACGTCATTCTCCCTTATTCGAATGACACGTTCAGTTTAGATCTTAAGCCATTTCGGGTAGAGCTTACTCAATAGATAGTAAAGGTTGGGTATCAATCACGTCCCACTCAGTTTGGGGGCGTAACAAATTGTAACAAAGGCAAAGGTGCAAATATATCCCTCAATTGTGCGATATATTTAGAGCAGATATACCCTTTGTTACAAAAGTGGTGTATATATACCCCTGTCATTACAAAATAGTGCAAATATACCCTTGTCGTTGACGGGATTTTGTTAAAAAAATCATTTAGGTTATTTTTTAATTTAAACAAAATGTCATGTGACTTTAAAAAAAAAAAAAAAAAAAAAAAATCTAACCATTTTTTTAGTAGACATACTTTTCTAAAGTCACATAGTAATTTTTTTCTGGTGGGTCGGGTCTGGTTCGGTTTAGAAAAATATCTCCGTGACTCTAAAAAAATAAGTCTACTCATTTTTTAAAACGAACCAAACCCGACCCACCAGAAAAAATTACTATGTGGCTTTAGAAAAGTATGTCTACTAAAAAAAAAGGTTAGACCTTTTTTTAAAGTCACGTGACATTTTTTTTAAAAAAATTCCTTCAACGGAAATGGTATATTTGCATCATTTTGTAACAGCAGGGGTATATTTGCACCATTTTGTAACGGTAGGGGTATATAGACACTAATTTTGTAGTGAGGAATATATATGCTCTAAATCGCAAAATTGAGGGGTATATTTGCACCTTTACCCCTGTAATAAAAGTAAAGGAAATTATAATTTGACTACTTGAGAAAATTGATAATATATCTTGACCACGAAAAGGAAAAAGGTAAAAAAAAAAAAAATAATAATAATAATCTTTGCACGATATATTCACAGCTCAATTAAACTCTCAGCATCAAATCTTGCTCTTTTGGATTGATCATCATTCAACTAGCCATGCCTATGCTTTCTTGGGAAAAAAGAATTCTTCCCAACTTCTACAACTAATCATTGCTTGGCTTACTAATCATTGATTAATTCTCGACAAGAAAATCAAGCAGATTTAATGCTTAGCCATTATCCTCTAAATTTCAACTAAAGATTTGTATCTTAATTATTTGTCAATCACACCAACAGTAACAAATTTTTTAAAAATTTGTTGAAAATGAATCCCACAATTAAAAAGAAACATAATGGATTCTACTGATAAACATAATGGATTCTACTGATTTTTTCTCTATAACTTGTATAAAAAAAAAAAGGATCTTGTCCAAATATGAAACTCTTTCTTGACATGCTTTAATTTCGAACAGTACCAAAAGTTTGGGATTAGTTTGACTAACACGATTTATATGAGATTATGACAGCAATTACTTTAAATGATTCATGGATCTAAGTAAGATTTGAAATTTAACACTGTCATCATAAAAAGTTTTACTCTTTAGACCATGCATTTTTTCTGTAATAAAAAATTTATTCTTTGAAGAACATAATCAATTCCCCACCCCCACCCCCCACCCCCACGCCCCGCTCTCCTTCTAATGCCCTCCTCCCATAAAACACAAAAAGAAGAAGAAAAATAAAATAAAACAAGGAAAAAGAGGTCCTTCTGTTGGAAATATTAACAATATCAATTAGAAAAATAAACAAAAGGATAGAATCAACTTATCGGATGAACTCTGCGCCGTGGCAAGCCACTATCTTGAAAGCAATTTCGGACCGACTACAATGCAAATCGTTTAGCCTGATCGCTCCTCAAGGTTCCACAATACTTTCAAACACTTGCACTTGTGGTTGGAAATTTGGAGTTTGAACAACCTGAATTGCCCAGGAATTGAACGGAAAAGAAGAACTTTTAAGAAAAAGAAGAGATGATTTTTCTGTGTATTGTGTTCACTAATGACACAATTTATATACGAGATGACAATAGTTGTTATAAAGAGGACACTTAATGGAGATTAATGAACATTAATAGAATTAATGATATTAAAGAACCATTATTCTACATGTTACAGAATTCATTTGGTAGAATTAATGGATCATTATTCCATATGTTACAGAATTAATTAGTTACAGAAAAATCCTGATAGGTGCAAAGACAACATAAATTGAGAGAAAGTTGATCATTAGTCTCGATTTATGAAGCGGCGCGCCTGCTCTTGTAACTGTCAATCGTAACCTCTGGAACTATGTTACCGAATGAATGAACAGGCGCATTAAATGCCTTGCTGACAACACGTCTAATCATGGGGGGTGTGGTGATGTTTCGATAGTGTTCTCGCACGAAATTTGAAACAGGAAGACTCTTCCACTTCCCGATCTCATGGTTACGGAGAAGCCAAAAAGTGTGGACTATCTGCATGGGGGTAAAAGTGCGTCCGGGCCAGGTCACGAGACCGGATATCTATCACAACCACAGTAGCTACATAGTTGGCTTCCACTCTCACCTGTTCGGGTCATGTCCATCAACCTTGATCAATGTGTCATGGCAGAGATGCGTGGGGCTACAATCACGTCACAGCCCCGAACTTTAGGGTTAGAAAAACCTCTCTTTGGCTTATATAAGGAAGCTTAATATAGAAGCAAAGGCAGGGCTACTGCCTATCACCATTTGTAACTCCATCATTATTATTTCTTCTCTAAGGAACACTTACGGAATTATCGTTTTCTTATCATTTTAGCTACTTGAATCTTATCACATTATCCTTCTTGTTTGTTAACCTATATCACGATCTAAACTACTCTGGACCGGGCTTTCGCAAAGAGTTCTCGTGAGATTGGATTCAGCCTACTTGTCTTCAAATCCTAAAAATACAAATCTTTACTTGATTTTTTTGGTTAAATCCGATTTCACCGGAAAACAGCTATGTCTGTACTTTGTTATGAAAAAAAACAGGTTCTTCCTAACTTCTGACTAATCAATGCTTGGCTAACTAATCAATGATTAATTCCCGAGAAGAAAATCAAGCAGATTTAATTCTTAGCCATTATCATCTAGATTCAGTTAAACATTTGTACTTACTTGTAAATTACACCACAGTGACAAATAAAGAAAAATTGTTGAAGATGAATCCCACAATTAAAAAAAACTTAATGGATTCTACTGATTTTTCCTCTATAACTTGTATAAAAAAGGGATTGTTGGCAATAATAATTCAAAATTGTAGAAAACCAAAATTGGTTAGTATTTGATATTTTAATTTATGTCTAGTTAGGATTTATAATTAAAATTAGTATAGGAATAAGTTTTCTTGTTTTGAGTTAAAGTAAGTTTCTTAGTATGATAAATAGAGATGCTACTAGTTATTTTTATAACAAGAGATAATAAGAGATACAATATTTTCCTTCGGGGATCTTGTCCAAATATGAAACTCTTTTTGGACATGCTTTAATTTCGAACTGTACCAAAAGTTTGGGATCAGTTTGACTAACATGATTTATATTGGATTGTGACAGCAATTACTTTAAATGATTCATGGATCTAACATAAGATTTGAAATTTAACCCTGTCATCATAAAAAGTTTTGCTCTTTAGACCATGCATTTTTTCTGTAATGAAAAATTTATTCTTTGAAGAATATAATCTATCCCCCGCCCCCTCCCCCCTCCTTCTAATGCCCTTCTCCCATAAAACACAAAAAGAAGAAGAAAAATAAAATAAAATAAGGAAAAAGAGGTCCTTCTATTGGAAATATTAACAATATCAATCAAAAAAAGAAACAAAAGGAGAATTAACTTATTGGATGAACGTTGCGTCATGGCAAACTATTTACGATTTGATGAGCAACAGGTTTACCAATTATCATTGTTACATCACTTACTAAAAATTGTCATCTTGGAAAAATTCCGAAATTCTCTTTTAAGAAAAAGAAGAGATGACTTTTCTGTGTGTACTATGTTCACCAATGACACAATTTATATAGGAGATGATAAGAATTTTTATAAAGAGGAGACTTAATGGAGATTAATGAACATTAATAGAATTAATGGAACTAAAGGATCATTATTTCATATGTTAAAAAATTCATTTGGTAAAATTAATGCAATTAATGGATCGTTATTCCATATGTTACAGAATTCATTTAGAAGGAATGAATATGCTCATATTCTTGTAACGTATCTGTATTCTTTGCATTACACAAAAGGACAAAAAGTGGGATTAATTCCATCACCTTCGATGTTTCATAAGGCGAAAATGATTTTAAATTTACGGTTCTGAATTCTAGAAAACGTAATTGGGCTTTAATAAGTATATATATATATATATATTAAGTGAATTTTTAAACACAAATATAGAATTTGAACTGTAGTATTATTCTTAAGAGAGTTTTGAACTTCCAAAGACTCTGCATATCAGGGGGTCATTATGTTGACCTCCATCAAAAACTCTCTAACAAGAAAATTCCAGTAATCAGAGAAAATATCTTTCCACCGGAAATTAAGAATTTACAACCTTCATACGTTTCTGTATCTTAATTAGAGCAGCCCCTTGATTCAATACCGGAATGACATTTTTTTTTTTTTTTTGGTAACTTTTTGGCTCATGTTAATGCACTCAAAATCCCCATTCTGAATCAACTTGCAGTAATTCTCCTTGTCTAAACACTTATGCAACATTAAAGATTGCTCATATCTAGCAAAACTCAAATGCTGGACTACAAGAACTTTACTGCTAGTCCGATATAATCTCAACCAGGAATAGGGTTAGTGCTTTGGTTACGGGGTCGGCCGAGTTCACTAACTTTAGTCCAAACCTCGTACTATTTACATTAAAAAAATTATTGAATAAAACATTAATTTAAAACCAATATTTTCTTTGATTGAACCTATTCAATGTATATACAATTAAGTATCAGCATTACCAAAGAAAAAACTAAAAACAGAAGTTGAAATGGTTGGAAAAGAGAGTCAATATTGTCTTTGATTGAACCTATTCAATGCATACAAGAGGCCTCAAGGGCCTAAATTTAGTATACAAAATTGTCAAAAACCTATTTACCTAATGTACACTATTGCTCTGTACACTTCCAAGAACTGAGTATAAAAGAATTGCTAACTCTATAAGGCCATAAACCAATTTTGGTATATAGGGCTCTCAGCCTGTTATGTAACTTTTATCCATTGAGCGACGGCTCTTCCAATTGGCACAGTCAGATCACTAAGGCTGACTTTCGTTCCTGGTGTAGGGAATTTCAGTCATTCCAGCAAAGGAGCATGACCACACATCTCCTTATTATGTAAAGTTTGGCCCTTTGCTCTCTAAGGACTCCTCCGAGGCCTCTGCTTGAGATCAACTTCGTCTTGGAACTTCGCATGTTGTTGTTGCTGCTGCTCATCTTCTTCATTATGTTTAACTTAATTAATCGCAACGAAAATCAAAATATAAAATTAGGCTCTTTGAAGGAATTCTTGTGTACAAAAACAGATGGTTGTGCTCTAGATTTTGATTCTTTGAATTTTGATGTTGTTGTGCAGAGAATATATTGAAGAGACTAAGTTTTTGAATGGGGAAATTGCAAGTCCAACAAGAGGCTCTTATAGGCTGTTTAAAGTGTGGTCCTAACTTGTATTGGTCGAGTCAAGAACCAAATGTGGGTCCCACTATCCACATAACAACACCACTACAAGAGAAATAAAGTAATATTAACATCCATATTATTTGTCCCCCACACCTTTAATCCTAATAAGTAAATACATAATGAGAGAGTATTTTAAGTTTTTCTATTATTTGTATGTTACATCATGTCTGATCAATGTTTTAGACGACAAAATCAGAATCCGTCTAGAGTCGTGCTTGTCTGAGACATTTTCTTGAGACGATTATGATAGAAAATTGTTTACAGCTTGTTTGGAGGGTTGCTATGTGTCGTTTCATAAAGTATATTATATTGTATTGTATTACATGTACTATGATGAATATAATGTTTGATATCGTTTTTTCTCGTTTTATAATGCCACACAAGCAAAAATATGCCTCCAATAATACAAAGAAAAATGTAAGAGTTAATTATTTTTTAAAGAAGGTAAGTGATATTTGGCACAAATATCTAGATTTAGTGTCATTTACACTTTACTTCTTAGCACTTTCATCGCAGTTTTGAATGCGAATTGTTGTATATGAGCTTATGTTGGTATGTTTGTATGAATAGGTACAACAAGGACTAATGAAGGGTATTCGAACAGCTTTTGAGTGATCCGAGGTCGTGTACGTCGATTGAACGTTGCAAAGGAAGTTCCAGCACTTGAAGGCAGAATCTGACCACTGAAGGGTCTCATGCGCTGGCCATGCGCCGCACAGCCAATGCACAAAAACACCATTCCGAATCTCGCATGACCATGCGTTGGTCATGCGCGCACGCACAAGAAGAACATAAAGGGAGGTCATGCGCCGGCCATGCGACGCACGGCCCGCCGCATGTTTGAGCGGCCGTCGGTTGTCCTACTTAGATCGGCATTGAGCCAACTTATCTCATATTTACCCTAGCATATAAATAGCCGTTTTTAACATTAGAAAGGCGGGTTGGACGAATTTTGAGACTTGTGAAACTCTTTCTAGGTTTTATTCCTCTTTTATTATTTTTCTTTACATCAAAACCCTATGTTAATCATGAATTCTTGTTTCTATTATCGAATCATGTGTAACTAAACACTTAAATTCTGGGGTTGTGGCGTAGCCATGAATATTGACGTTTGATAAGTATTTCAATCTTAGTAGCGTGTTCGTATGTAATTGCTTCGTTACTTCTGTTTAATTTCTTGATTGTCTGCGCAATGATCGAGTTCTATTTACTCATTGATATACGTGCTTGGGAAAGACATTGTTAATTTGGAGAAGAAGTAATGAGATTGTGATCTGAATATCCCTAAAGTTGGGCTAAGATTTGTGACTAGGATAGGAATATACTTAGTTACCGCAATCAATTATATACCGTGCTCTTATTGCATTCTTGATAGGTCAATACCATAGGAATATAGGAGGAGAATTATCTTGAATCGGCGAGTAGTGGTTCGGAAGAATACTATGAGATTAATAATCCGGTGAATTAGCTATTGTGAACAAAGTTGCTAAGGTGTGATACTTGACTGACTCAATAGGATTGGTGAACCAACCACGACCCTGGAATACTTCTAAAATCTTGATAAAGGTAGTTCTCAATTACGTTCGAAGCACAATTTCTGGATACATTATTAGTCAATTACATTATAGCATTTAGTTAGAAAAGAACCAACACTTTTATTCTTCACTTGCATAGATAGTAAGCAATAGTTTATTTTCGTGAAATATTGGTCATAAGTCTCGTGGGTTCGACATCCGATTTTATATAATCACTTTATTACTTGTACGACCACGTACACTTGCGTGTGCATTTGGACGCAACAAGTTTTGGCGCCGTTGATGCAAGGGGACTTAGAAATCAATTATTTTTGCCATAATAAATTTTATTGCTTCATTTTATCCAAGTATTAACGTCTTGATCTTATCGCTACTTGATTGCAGGTACTTTACTCGAATGCGAAGGACTGCGAGTCAAAACAATCTTGAGGAATTCGATCCTAAGACTGAACGTACTTTCAATCGGCGCAGGAGAGATTTGAATTTATTGCAGAACCCGGCACGTGCCGCAAGTACCCGTGGTCATGGCTAATAATCACCGGTGAAAGTGGAGAGAGGTTGCGGTCCTCGTGTGGCGGATGTCACTTCAAGCATTGTCAAGCCCACCATCGAAGGGAACTTTGAGCTGAAGCATCCTATGATTAACTACTTCACTCTAGTGGGCAATTCACGGGAATGTCACACGAGGATCCTCAGCGTCACATCCATACTTTTCTGCAGATTGTCGATACTTTTGCTACTGGAAGGGTCACTAAAGACTATGTTCATTCGACACTTGTTCCCTCTTCTCTTCTATTGGGGAATCAAGTGAATCGGTTATTAGCAGAGCCCGCTAATTCTATCACTACGTGGGATGACTTGGCGATGAAATTCTTGACAAGGTTCTTTCCACCAGCAAAGATCGCTCGCCTCCGAAGGGAGATCACGTCATTCAGGCAGAAAAATGGAGAAAATTCGTATCAAGCCTGGGAGAGGTTTAAGGGTCTTCTCAGAGATTGTCCTCACCACCATCAGACGAATGAAGTTCTGGCACACACATTTATTGAGAGTCTGGATGCCCAACATAAATCATCACTAGACACCGCCGGCAGAGGCGTACTCTTTGATCTAAGCTAGCGAAGAACTATTCACACTATCAACAAAGCCAGAGCACTCCGCAGATCGGCAGATGATGATTTTAGCCTAGCGCTCGCTTAGAAAGCACCGGCATCTTCGGTGAAAGATAATTTTACAACATTATCGCACGTATCGATGCCAAGCGTACATCCAACTCAAAGAAGTTAGCCGGCTGCAAAGCGCCACCACAGGTGCATGCAGTGCAGCAAGCCGTAGCCTTTTGTGATGTCTGCGGAGAGGGTCACAACAGTGATGAATGACCTGCAAATCCCGCATCCATATACTTTGTGGGTAATACAGTAAGGGCAAGGAAACAACAATCAATACGTAAATTCCTACAACCCTACCGAGGAACCACCCGACTTCGTGTGGAGTGACAACTCGTGTAATCAAAAGCGAACCATCGCCGACTGCTCCTTAAGCTCCACAAACAAGATGGATAAGAGATGATGAAAAAGATGATGGGTGACATGCGTAAGATGATGATAGACCAATGAAGTTGATGCAGATAATCGTAATCGCGATTTCGTCGTGCGAAATTTAGAGAGGCGTATGGGACGGATAGCCGGTGCACAAAATACTAGACCACCCGGAGGACTTACAAGTGACACCGACGCGAATCCCAAGCCTTGCAATGTCGTAACTCGCGAAATGGGGAGAGAACTAGAGAAAGTGGCTTCAAAGAAAAATCGGCCGAGCGTAGGCCGAAAAAGAGAATATCGCACGTAAACAAGTGAAAAAAAGAAGGGGCCGAGGCACGTTGGCAAACGACCACGGGCCGTGGTTGCAAAGCCACCGCCTCCATTCCCTCAACGTCTAGCAAGACAAAGAAGAGGCTACTTACAAGAAGTTTCTTGATTTGCTTAACAGTACACGTGAACGTCCCCTTGGTCGATATGCTGCAGGGTATTCCAAAGTATGCTAAGTACATCAAAGATATTGTTGCAAACAAGAGCCGTTTCACAGAGTATGCCATGGTTGCACTTACTGAGGAGTGCACTTCTCGTATTCAGAACAAGTTGCCCACAAAATTGAAGGATCCCGGAAGTTTCACTATTGAGATTTCTATTGGGACACAAAAGTTGTTGCTCGAGCACTTTGTGACCTAGGTGCAAGTATAACCGATGCCTTCGTCTATCTTCCGAAAGCTAGGTTCGGGAGTGCCTGCATCAACCACTATAGTTCTTCACGGGGCGTACGCGTATCATTAGCAAGACCCGAAGGCATTATTGAAGATGTATTGGTACGTGTAGGGTCGTTGATAATTCCCGCCGACTTCGTGATATTGATTTCCGAGCTGCACCGAAGTCCCATTTATTTTGGGGCGTCCGTTCTCGGCCACCGTGGAGAGCACTTATTGATGTAGTCGCCGGCGCCCCATGCGAGTACATGATAAAGTAGAGGTCTTCAATGTATACTGTAAGCTCCGCAGATGCCCGCAATCTACGAGGAGTCGTCCGCCATTACCGTTCGAACGATGATACAAGTTAAGGCTACTCATCACTTCTCATGATCCATTGGAGAGAGCCTTTGGTGGGGGATGATATTTTTGGTGACACGGCGGCGTTTCGAGATGGTGCGGATTTCGGATATGGCGAGTATTTATATTCGGGCAAAGCAGTTTGAGCACTTAGATGACAATGGGAATAAAAGGGTTATCAATCAAGAGCCTCCGAAGTTGAAATTGAAGCCCCGCCCGCCCATCTTAAATATGCATTCTTAGGTGAGGGGGATATCTTGCCAGTGATATTGGCAGCAGAGTTGACCACCGAAGAGGTTAGTATTTGTCTCAAAGTATTGAAGTCCCACAAAAGAGCATTGGGGTGGTAGATATCTGATATCTGGTGAGTTGGCTGTACGTGCATGCATAAAATACTCATGGAGGATGATCATAAGCCTAGCGCACACAAGATCAACTAGAGACTAAACCCCCGTGATGAAGGAGGTTGTCAAGAAAGAGGTAATCAAGTGGTTAGATTCGGGAATTATTTTTCCCATTTCGGACGTAAGTGGGTGAGTCTTGCAATGCGTCCCGAAGAAAGGAGGGATGATGCGGTTGGTGACAAATGACAAAAACGAACTCATTCCTACTAGAACAATCACTAAATGGAGAATCCGTATGGATTATCGCAAGTTCGAACGAGGCAACCGTAAAGGATCACTATCCTATTCCCTTCATAGATCAAATGCTAGACAGGTTAGCCGGGCAAGAGTTTTATTGTTTTCTAGATGGCTATTCTAGCTACAATCATGTTATGACCCGCATTTCGTACGTTTGGATAATTCGGGACAATTGCGAGAAGTTAAAGGCAAGACTACTTCCAAAATTATTTCAATGCACAAGTTGTTTATGAGTATTGTTTATGAACATTATTAGTAGGGAAATATTGGAAAAAGGCTAAGGATAAAAAGGAAAATTCGCAAAGTGGTTCATGGTAATATTATGGAAGCCTAGGGGCAAAATGGAAATTTCACAAAAATTGTCTGAATTTTAGACCAAGCCAAGGCTTGGCCTTGTGTGTGTAAGTATATGTGGGTCCCACTCTTACATGGACCAAAGTTTATGAAAGAAGACAAGTGGTCATCTTGTTTTAATTTAAGAAATTTCAAGAAAGGAAGAAATTTCTAGAGAAAGGGAGAGAAGACATGTGGTCAATTAGTAATATATATATATATATGGACCAAAGTGTATAAGGCAAGACATTAGTCATCTTTGATGAAAAAAAAAAAAAAAAGAAGAAGAAAGAGAGAAAAGAAAAGAAATCTCAAAGCAAAATGGAGAAAAGGCGTAATTACCTACCCCTCACATGTGGGAACTATATATATAAGAGAGCTTACCAAAGCAAGACATAATTGTCATGAAAATTCAAGAAAAAATTGGAAGAGCAAAGCCAAGGAGCCTATTCGCCATGGTAGAAAAATTTGCTCCATGGATTTGGTGAAGAAAAATTATTTTCTTCTTGCATTTCAAGCAATTGGAAGGTCCTCTACAACATGGAAGAATTGTTGGGGAAATCATTCATTTGGACAAATTCATGACCTTAACCAAGAGGAAACTTGAAGGGAAAAAGGTAAGAACTAATCTTCTTTTATGTGCTATAGATGAATTGTGAATATTGTAGCATGTAGAAAAGAATGCAACTCATGAAATATGCATGTGTGTGGTGTGGCAAATGGGGTGTGTGTGTGTGTGGAAAATGGATTGAATTTATTTAATAGTTTGATTATTGTTGTGTTGTGGATTCCATGATATTCAATGAAGGTTTGGCAACTTGGGAGTGAAGTTGTGGTTGTGGCCGAGTAGGTGGAGCATTGTATGGAAGGAATGAATTAATTTTACTTAGTATTCTAATTGTTGTTGTAAATATAATTTATGAAATTGGAAATGAGATATGTGTTGGAAGATAGTAAGTTGGTTGTTGCGATTAAATTTGAAAGAAGGAATTAGGTTGTTATTATTCTTATTGAATGGAAAGGTGTCGGGTGAAGTAGCATGACGATTGAGTCATTTGAATATTATGCGAATTGAATCGAATACGAATGAAATGTCATTGGATTGTAAGACAAGTTGTTAATGTTAGAGTGTGTTTTGGATTAATTGTTGTCGTTGTTGGCAAGATTGTTGATATTATTGTTGATAGTTTGGCCGGGTTGAATTCCCGGATTTGTTGTTGATTAAAAATTGGCCGAGTTAGATTCTCGTGACGGTATAATTAGGGGAGATGCCGAAATTTCAAGTAATAAGTAAATGTGTTTGAAGGATCGAGACAAGTATAGGGTGATGAATCTAATGATTTCGTCAATTTTCTTGAATGTAGACCAACAAGTTTGGACGGATAAGCGTAGCTAGTAAGGCGCGGCACGGGTATGCGAGGCTCGACTCTTTTCTTCCAAAGGCATGATCCCCACGTTATATTGTCTCAAATGTTTTTATATCTTCCTTGCTTGCAAAAGTTAGAAATCTATGACTCAAGGTATAAGTCTTTTCCTAATAAGTTTTATAGTTGTTTTTTTTCAAAATGTCCATATTTTTCAAAAAAAAACCAAGTTTTAAGAGGCTAAGAGCTTTTATGACTAAAACGACGAATATGATTTTATATTGACAACGATGATGTCAAATGTAAGGAAATGTTAGAAGTGATGAATATGTTGAGGATATGTTCTTACCATGAATATGACAAGGTGAAAATGTCAAGCTATTTCTTGACTTCTCAACTCTACTTATGGGTAAAGACTATTTTAAAGATTCCAAGTATATGAAACGATGCCTTACGATCCTATTCCATGTTTTTCTTTTATGATGTTACTCTCGTTGTTAGTCTCGCCTTATATTAATTGTCCCTTCAAGGTGAGACACGACGCCCATAGCTATTCCATAACATAATCTGAGGTCACCGACCTTACGTCACTTCGATAGATACATGACTTTCTTTGGGCTCTCCCGCATGCTTATATGATATATGTATATGACATATGTATATGTATACGGGGAAAGTTGGGAAAGAGGGAAGGCGCTATAGACGCATAGCCACCCGATCGTTGAGTGTAATATATGATACCATCCCGACGCGGAATGCCCGGACGCGGGATATGTGGGTAAATGGATCGGGCCGAACGTTCCTCTCGATTATATATGTATATGGATCGGGCCGCACGTTCCGCGCATTATATTATATTATATTATATTATATTATATTATATTATATATGTATATGGATCGGCCGCACGTTCCGCCGATATGATATACGGATTCGGGCCGCACGTTGCCGGAACACTACATGCATGGTATTCGCCAAAAAGGACACCCATATGTCCAAAGGTTGCTCTCCTATATCATGATATGCTCTATATTTCTTTTATGTCATTAACTATGTTATGCGCATCTCTCGTATAATATTATACATGCTTTCTTACATACTCGCACATTGCTCGTACCGACGCCCTTTTCGTGGGCGCCGAGTTTCATGCCGGGCAGTACACCCGATGAGTAGAAGCCATTACGAAGCCGTTCCGGGGTTGGTAGAGACTCCATCCGCCCCGGAGTCCCGTCGAGTCGCATTATATTTGTCTCGGTTGCTCGAAAGTTAGAGACTTTGCGACAAGAGTCGTGGGTCTAGAGTGTCGCTTTGGACAATGGCTCCACTAGCCGATGTGTTTTTATTGTACATTATGCTACGCAGTCCTTATGCTTCAGATCGTGTTTAATTTGAGAAACGACAAAAAGATTTTAAAGTTTTACCATGTATTTTATTTTTGATTGATCTAAGAATCCAAAGAAAGTATGTATGTAATAAGAGTCGGGTTCGCTCGGCTCCAAATATGGGAGTCGGGTGCCCATCACACCCCGGGTAAGATCGTGTGACAAAGTGGCATCGAGCCGAGGTCGGTCCTAAGGTTGTCCGTGAAAGTCGTGTCCGTAGAGTTTATGGGTGTGAAGCCGGCCACATTTATAAATGTGAGGTCATGGGGCATTTAGGGATTGTTGACCTTCTTTCTGCCTTAGATCGTGCGGTAGAGCCAAGTCACAGAAAAAGAAATTCCTTATATAAGTCTCCGCACGACGCAAGAAGCGGGAAAGGAATACCGCGACAGGCAAAAGTGCCGAGATGTGTTGTTTCGAAAGGTTATGGATTTGGCGTGGCGACGAAGGTGTGATCACTACCCTCGGGAATCTGGGGATCCAGGACGAAAGATAGTTGTGTACAGGAGTGAAAAGTGAACACTGGAAACTGAAAAGGGTGAAATGGTAAATGCAAAAGAAAGGACGTGTTACGGAAATGCCTCGGAGTCTGTGAAACCTCGACTTGCCTCCAGATCAGGTAATAAAGGTCATACGAGGAAGTGGACGCGATTATAGAAGCATTAAGGCACCGGATTCCATCAAAGTTTTGAGGTTAAGCGTGCTCAAAGGGAGCAATTTCGGTGATGGGTGACACTCGGGAAGTATGCAAGAAATCCTACATATCCGTACTTAAGAGACAAACGAGAAGTTAGGGTAGCCTAAGGGAAACTAGAGCATATGGGATGGTTGGAGACCATAAGAAGACGCGTAGGACGAGGCGACTTGCTCGGTGAAGAGACGAGTTAATGCGTACCCCCGAATTAGGATAGGCTTGAACAGCCGTTTGGACGTATTTATGGGCTAGTCGATAATAATTGTATATATATATATATACGAAGGTGTAGGATATCCCATATATGATTGTATCGGTGGACATCCGAATCCCAAAGAACCGAAGTTACGGTACAAAAGGCATCAATCGTAAGGTGGTACCGAAGTTCAAGTGACAGCAAGAGTAAATGGTACAAGTGTTGCAAAGTAAGCTGTTATTATTCTACTATAGGTTGAGATTGGAAATTCTAATGTGACGTTAGTTGGAAAAGAGAGAGAGTGAGTAGATGGAAAATGAAGAGATTAAAGCTATGGGAAGGGGGTGGTAGGAAACCTCGCAAGTGGAGCTCCTGAGGGAAATTACTAGCAAAGCGCGAGACTATTTGAGTAAGAACTCGAAGTAAGCATGTGAAAAGGGGATAGAGTGTGGTAAAAGAAGACAGGAGAGAAATATATGGAATTCGAGAACTAATTGCGACAAGTGGGGCTAAAGGAATGGTAACCGTGATAAGGAAATATGAAGTAAGAGAAGGAATGACTAGGTTTAGTGACGATGTTATAAGACTTCGTATTGAAAGGTATATAAAGGTAAGGGGTCGACATTGCCGAGTGGAAGTCAAGGTATGGAATAAGAATTCATGTGAGGTCCGAGGGATTTGATCTTAGCGGAAATAAAATAAAAAATGAAGGGAACATGTATAGGAGACCGCTCGGTTATAGCATCACGAGTATAGTTAAAGACCCGATGAATAAGGATAAAGAGAGTAAAGATTGTAAGGATTCCGTGCTAAGGGCAAGACAAAGATGGGTGCGCGGCTGTAACGTGAAGGTAGTCAAGGAAAATTTCGAGTAAGTGAGCGAAGCAAGGAGAGGACGAATAGGGATGCGAGATACGAAAATATGGACAAGTAGGACGACAAGTTGACAGAAAGTAAAAGAAAAACTTGGGATAAGGAGTTTCGATATGTTACGTGTATAGTTAAAAGAGAAATGAGTAATAAGGTATAAACGAAGACTTCATAAAAAGGACCGTTGGCATATAAGGAACCCCCCCCCCCCCGAGGTGCGGCGAGACCCCATAAGATCACTGAACATTCGAGGACGAATGTTCTAAAGGGGGGGAGGATGTTATGACCCGCATTTCGTACGTTTGGATAATTCGGGACAATTGCGAGAAGTTAAAGGCAAGACTACTTCCAAAATTATTTCAATGCACAAGTTGTTTGCATGAGTATTGTTTATGAACATTATTAGTAGGGAAATATTGGAAAAGGCTAAGGATAAAAAGGGAAATTCGCAAAGTGGTTCATGGTAATATTATGGAAGCCTAGGGGCAAAATGGAAATTTCACAAAAATTGTCTTGAAATTTCTAGACCAAGCCAAGGCTTGGCCTTGTGTGTGTAAGTATATGTGGGTCCCACTCTTACATGGACCAAAGTTTATGAAAGAAGACAAGTGGTCATCTTGTTTTAATTTAAGGAAATTTCAAGAAAAAGGAAGAAATTTCTAGAGAAAGGGAGGAGAAGACATGTGGTCAATTAGTAATATATATATATATGGACCAAAGTGTATAAGGCAAGACATTAGTCATCTTTGATGAAAAAAAAAAAAAAAAAAAAAGAAGAAGAAAGAGAGAAAAGAAAAGAAATCTCTAGCAAAATGGAGAAAGAGTGCATGTACCCCTCACATGCTTGTGGGAACTATATATATATATAAGAGGGAGCTTACCAAGCAAGACATAATTGTCATGAAAATTCAAGAAAAATTGGAAGAGCAAAGCCAAGGGCCATTCGGCCATGGCTAGGAAAAATTTGCTCCATGGATTTGGTGAAGAAAAATTATTTTCTTCTTGCATTTCAAGCAATTGGAAGGTCCTCTACAACATGGAAGAATTGTTGGAACAGGGAAATCATTCATTTGGACAAATTCATGACCTTAACCAAGAGGAAACTTGAAGGGAAAAAGGGTAAGAACTAATCTTCTTTTATGTGCTATAGATGAATTGTGAATATTGTAGCATGTAGAAAAAAGAATGTAACTCATGAAATATGCATGTGTGTGGTGTGGCCGAATGGGGTGTGTGTGTGTGGAAAAATGGATTGAATTTATTTAATAGTTTGATTATTGTTGTGTTGTGGATTCCATGATATTCAATGAAGGTTTGGCAACTTGGGAGTGAAGTTGTGGTTGTGGCCGAGTAGGTGGAGCATTGTATGGAAGGAATGAATTAATTTTACTTAGTATTCTAATTGTTGTTGTAAATATAATTTATGAAATTGGAAATGAGATATGTGTTGGAAGATAGTAAGTTGGTTGTTGCGATTAAATTTGAAAGAAGGAATTAGGTTGTTATTATTCTTATTGAATGGAAAGTGTGTCGGGTGAAGTAGCATGACGATTGAGTCATTTGAATATTATGCGAATTGAATTGAATACGAATGAAATGTCATTGGATTGTAAGACAAGGTTGTTAATGTTAGAGTGTGTTTTGGATTAATTGTTGTCGTTGTTGGCAAGATTGTTGATATTATTGTTGATAGTTTGGCCGGGTTGAATTCCCGGATTTGTTGTTGATTAAAATTGGCTGAGTTAGATTCTCTGTGACTCGTATAATTACGGGGAGATGCTACCGAAATTTCGGCACTACAAGTAAATGTGTTTGAAGGACCGAGACAAGTATAGGGTGATGAATCTAATGATTTCGTCAATTTTCTTGAATGTAGACCAACAAGTTTGGACGGATAAGCGTAGCTAGTAAGGCGCGGCAATGTGTATGCGAGGCTCGACTCTTTTCTTCCAAAGGCATGATCCCCACGTTATATTGTCTCAAATGTTTTTATATCTTCCTTGCTTGCAAAAGTTAGAAATCTATGACTCCAAGGTATAAGTCTTTTCCTAATAAGTTTATAGTTGTTTTTTTTCAAAATGTCCATATTTTTCAAAAAACCAAGTTTTAAGAGGCTAAGAGCTTTTATGACTAAAACGACGAATATGATTTTATATTGACAACGATGATGTCAAATGTAAGGAAATGTTCGTGATGAATATGTTGAGGATATGTTCTTACCATGAATATGACAAGGTGAAAATGTCAAGCTATTTCTTGACTTCTCAACTCTACTTATGGGTAAAGACTATTTTAAAGATTCCAAGTATATGAAACGATGCCTTACGATCCTATTCCATGTTTTTCTTTTATGATGTTACTCTCCGTTGTTAGTCTCGCCTTATATTAATTGTCCCTTCAAGGCGAGACACGACGCCCATAGCTATTCCATAACATAATCGGAGGTCACCGACCTTACGTCACTCCGATAGATACATGACTTTCTTTGGGGCTCTCCCCGCATGCTTATATATGATATATGTATACGACATATGTATATGTATATGGGGAAAGTTGGGAAAGAGGGAAGGCGCTATAGACGCATAGCCACCTGATCAGTTGGAGTGTAATATATGATACCATTCCGGACGCGGGATGCCCGGACGCGAGATATGTGGGTAAATGGATCGGGCCGAACGTTCCTCGGCATTATATATGTACATGGATCGGGCTGCACGTTCTGCAGCATTATATTATATTATATTATATTATATTTTATATGTATATGGATCGGGCTGCACGTTCCGCAGCGATATGATATACGGACCCGGCTGCACGTTCCGCAGCACTAAGCATGCATGGTATTCGCCAAAAAGGACACCCATATGTCCAGGTTGCTCTCCTATATCATGATATGCTCTATATTTCTTTTATGTCATTAACTATGTTATGCATCTCTCGTATAATATTATACATGCCTTACATACTCGACATTGCTCGCATCGACGCCCTTTTCGTGGGCGCGCGTTTCATGCCGCGTTGTGCACACCGATGAGAAGCCATTACGAAGCCGTTCCGGGGCCGGGCTGGTAGACTCCATCCGTCCCGGAGTCCTCGTCGAGTCGATTATATGTGCTGTGCGCTTGCTCGAAGTTAGAGACTTTGCGCATGCAGTCGTGGGTCTAGAGTGTCAGTTTTGACAATGGCTCCACTAGCCGATGTGTTTTTATTGTACATTATGCTACAGAGTCCTTATGCTTACAGATCGTGTTTAATTTGAGAAACGACAAAAAGATTTTGGAAGTTTTACCATGTATTTTATTTTTGATTGATCTAAGAATCCAAAGAAAGTATGTATGTAATAAGAGTCAGCGGGTTCGCTCGGCTCCAAATATGGGGTCGGGTGCCCATCACACCCTGGTAAGATCAGGGTGTGACAAATCAGATAGCTATTGCTCCGAAGGATCAGGAGAAGACCACGTTTACATGCCCATATGGCACATATGCTTTCAAACGCATGCCATTTGGGTTGTGTAATGCACCCGCGACTTTCCAAAGGTGCATGATGGCTATTTTTCACATATGGTTGAGGACTTCATAGAAGTGTTCATGGATGATTTTTCAGTATTCGGGAACTCTTTTGAGGTTTGCTTGCAGAATCTAGACCGAGTGCTGTCAAGATGTGAAGAACTAACTCCGGTCTTAAATTGGGAAAAATGTCACTTTATGGTCCGAGAAGGCATAGTCCTTGGGCACAAGGTTTCAAAGAGAGGGCTGGAGGTTGTGTCATACCCTATTTTAACCTAAGTCAAAATAGTTTACAACATCCGGGTAATTCCGGGGTTAATTAAGGTTAAGAGTCGGACCTAATTATTTACGGTGAATTAGGGCACCTAAAGTTAATTAAAGTTATTCTAAAGTTAATTTGTTTTTAAAGTCTACGAAACCAAATGATTTTAGGTACGGGTTCAACTAACCTAGAGGGAAGGTATTAGGCATCCTCTAAGTTCCATTAATAATGGTTAATCCGACCGGACTTATGATTAGTTAGGCTAAGTGTAAATATAGCATTTTAAATGTTTGGAAAATAGTTTGTATATGTTGCTAAAATTATAAATAGAAATATAATAATGCTATTAAAAATAAGATTTGTAGAAAATTATAATTTTTGCATAAAAGAGCTTAGTCATAAGAAAGAAAAGTGTGGGATGGTGCAATGCTTCATAAATGTTTGAAAGAACTTAATGACTATGTGTTAATTGATTTTAACCGTTGTATATATATTAAATGACTAGATAAGATAGATAGATGGTTGATGCAAAAAATAATTTTTAAGCTTTCTTTAACAAATCACTTAGTATGATAAATATTTTAGTGAAAGACATTTGAACTAACTCTACACCTATAGTAATTTATTCACTATTAATTAAAGACTTGAAGATTTGCGTATCAATGATATTTCCAAATTCCTAAGATAGTAAGAGTGGATCGAGATTCTTTTAGCCCAAAATATGTAGTCATGCTATTTTATAAATCAATTATTCTAAGGAAAATAAATATTAGGAGTATTATAAATAACTTTGATATATAAAAAAAGAAGAAAATGAAACTTTATGGAATTAACCATTAATTTTCCTTACATTAACTATCCGTTATTAAAAACTAAAACCCACTAATGTCGCTAAGGCTCATCTAAATAAGCAAAGCAAAGTATTGGTCATACAAGTTAAATGCAGAAGACAAAATAGAGGAGCAAGTGAGCTAAATGGACTCAGCCCATTTTCAAGGCTGCCATGATGTTATTGGGCTTCGGCCCAGTAATTCACTGTAGGGCCGCAGCTTGCTGCTATATGGGCTTAGCCCAGAATTTTTTTATATTTTTTTAATCTGCTGCGGACGTAGATCGACCCGAGAGGAGATAATGTTGGGCCTTGGGCCAACACCGAATGCGAAAAGGAGACAAGTCCTCGGACTCATATGCGGTGGTTATGCGACAAAAAAAAACAAAAGAAAAGGATTAGTATATGTCAAAATATTTACGCTAAGGCATAAACGATTTACATTTAATCTAAACAAACACACAAGTTGGGCAAATGAATCACTAAGCGACAGCATAGCATTCAATAGAAACAATTAAGGCCCAAGGAATAACAGACAGAGAAGTCCAAAATCTATATGGGTCACTTATAAACATTCGGCCTTGGTATAGTATATGTTCGAATCAATAAAATAAAAATCTTAGGTGTAGCAATCTGTTTCTTTATCAAAGACAACAACATATCAAATATAGTTGTCATTACATTTCCTTATCAAGTGTAGGATCTGTTCATTTCTTCAAAGATGTGCCAATAAGTTAACTCAAAAAGTAACAACTGTTCTTAGATAGCAATTCAGGTGCAACATCTATTTTTTTTTAAAAAACAACAGCTTAATCACAAATATGGCAGTAGCTGTTTGGCTAATAAAATGCACTAATTGCAAACCAAGTAGCACCAGCATCTCAGTCATATATTGCAGCAACAAACGACCACAAAAGGTGATCACATAGAATAGCAATAAAGCAGCAACATAAGAGTATTTCGAGCATGACAATGACATTCACCAACAAGCATAGCACCCCTTTCTTTTACCTCAAATTGTAGCAAATATCAACAAAATAACAGTAATTTCAGCAAGGGATCATAGCGAAATGAGTTACGGGAGGTCGCAATTTTTGTTAAAAAGAACAAAACAACAAACTTAACAAGGTGCTCAAAACTAAGAGCATCGTTTGACTTAAAGGACTACGTTTTCAAATTCGGCCGTAACTTGAGAAAAAACGAGAAGATGTTCGATGAGAATAAGAAACTTGAATAGAGAATGACATTTTGTGTTGTAAATACAAATGATTTAATACTTTGCGGACAAAGATGCCTTCAAGTAGCAATCAGTTCAAAGCAGAGAACCTCCATTTAACCAACCAAACAAAAATGCAACAAGCCATGCCATACAGATAATCCCCAAAATACACCTATCACAAAACAGTCCATCGACACGATCGTGGAAGCTAAGTCAATTTCTTCACTATTTCGAATAAACAACAACTATATGACAATGCCTTGGATATTTGCCATTTTCAAACAATCACGGGCCATAAGACATATTGACAGATGCTGTTAGTTACAGACTATGCAGATTTCTCTTAACTCGAGTAGGCCTGGTCAGTTCACAAAATATATTATATACCACTTAGTCTCAGCTGGGCATAGCCTTAGGTTTAGAAGAAGACAGATTTGCACAGGGAAAATCCCCTTTCAAAACAGAAGAATACCGTACACATGTTCAATACTTATACATTAGTATAGTCTTGTAAGTGATCAAAGTAAACTGGAATACAGGAGAATATTATGTCGAAGTTCAGATTCATTCTTATGTATCAAGTATAGATAACATAAACACCTTAAGAGGAAAGGGAATAAGGAGGACCATGGTGCAAATAACTATTTCTCATCGACACTTCAACTACAATGACGCTTTCAGTATTCAGACTTATATCAATCATTTAACGAGCTGCTCAAAACTGGGACCTTGTCATACCAACAGCTATATCGAATCAGTGCATAAATGACAGTTTTGTTTTCCTGATAAGCTATTTCAATACTCTGATCTGTTCTAATTCAAGCAGCCCAGCAGATAAGCATCAAGATTCATTAATCACATAAATTAGCATGAAGACCAATGCAGAATCCAAACAGAGATGAGCTAGTTAAACTGCTTCAAACTAAGCCGTGAATCTGAGCCAAAAGCGAAAAAATGCGGTGGAAATCAAGCGAGGTAATGAAAGCAACAGCCCACTCAACGTAAAACGAGGTATAACAGATTTCGAGTAAGTACACGTCCTCAATATGCCTATATACTATTTCAACAGACTAAAGATCCAAGAACAGAATCGATATAGAAATACATGGAAAGCAAACTATTCATCCTATATTTGTGCATACTAATATAAGATAAACCAACCAACAAAACTAATCTAGACCAAGGAACTACTCATGCTCATCAACTATCGTTTCGGATAGAATTCAAGGGATAAAGCTAAACTTTAGATTCAAGCTTCTACCAAACACGAAACATTCAAAAAAAGAAAATAAACTTTAACAAATGTGCCTTGTACTTAACATGTACATTCATGTTCATAGAACCACATTAATCGATAGAAAAGTAACAAAGACTGCAAACAATACGTTTTGTACTACATGGGAACTTGTCTTAATCGACCTACGCACAACAAAATAGAAGAGAGATAAAGATTTTACCTGCTATAGGTTCTTTGTACGTGGTCGCGAATCTATTCTCGAACGCACGAACGATTTCGACACTAGAGTTGTATAAACCGAATTTTGGTCCCACGATAATAAAAATCGAGAATCCGGTTTCGATCTACGCTCGACTTCCAAAGCAACAGTCGAGTTGACAAGAATAAATTAACACTCAAAAAAATGTATTTCAAGTGGGGTTTTTTTTTTTGCGACTGATCGAACTCCCTTTAATGGGTAACGAGGTGAGTATTTATAGGAAAAGTTAGGGTTTATCTCTCGTTTTGGGCGGGATTTGAAAGCGAGATAGCCGTTTGAATTTTGAACAAATCTATTTCGTATCAATGGATTATTCAGATAGAGAAAAAGTGTTTTGTCTTCATGTGTTGACTCAATCGTTGAAGATAGGAGAGAGGCGAAATGTGTATAGAAGTGGCGTGGCAAAATCTTCCATGGCTGAGAAGAGTTTGGAGTTTTGCTCAAAGTGGGAAAGATGAAGTCTGCCTTTGTTGAAAGGTAATTTGTTTCTTGTTTGGAAGAGGAAAGAAGTGAGAGAGAAAGAAGAGAGAAGAGAGCATATAGAGAGAAGAGGGTATGCGGCTGAAGAGGAGAAGGGATTAGGGATTTGGGAAAATATGGGCTTGGTTTGGTGAATTCGGTTGTGCGGGTCGGACCGGGGAAGTAACGTGGGTATGAACCGGGTAGGGAAATGGGTAGTGGGCTGATTAGGGCTATTAATTTAATAACTAGTACAAGATATGTTATTAGAAGACAAATAGTAATTAGTGTGTATAAAGTAAAAATTAATTTAACGAGTACAAAATCGAGAATGAAATGATGACGAACCATTTAAAATTTGTGATCAAGTAATGAAAGTAAATAGTAGTAGAAAATAAAAAATAGTGGCGAAAATAAAATATTTAGCTCGTTAATAAATTTAGTAGCTCCAGGAAATAAATTAGAATAACGGAGGGACAAAAATTGGGTGTCAACATATGCCCCTCTTCGCCCGGAGATGATGTAAGAGTTTTCGGGCGAAGAAGTTGACGTAGTAGCCGATTTTGTTCCGACCAACAAATATGAACCCGGAAGAACTTGGAAAAATACGATTTAGGAGCATTGGTAAAAAAAAAAAAAAAATATGGTATGGAAGGAATTATGGCTGACCCAATCCCGAGTTGCCTACAAGTTTTGGGTTTCGTGAGAGTTAAGCTGCATGAAGTTTGAAAAAAAAATGGATCAATACCGACGCTACGCTTTGCCCCAGTGTTGGATTATGGTGAGACTGGGATATAGGAAAGGACACAAGATTGGGAAAGGAGCTGCTTGAGTAGAGTTTTAGCGGTGGATATGAAAGAGAAATTAACCTACGTATCACGTGTTTGTGGACGCCGGCGGACTTGAGTTCGAGAGTAGATCCGTGACCCTTGCTTGTGAGTTTGATATTCCTCTTCAGCAAATTTGTCCCAGTTCACTGCGTAAGATAAAGTTTCACGTTGTGCTATGTCTCTGTAGATTGTATCTCCTGTCAAGACTGAAATTCATGTCAAAATTAGTAATAAAGTCTGGGATAAAGTTAAAGATGTAAAATTTATAAAGCATGTAAAAAATGATAATAAATATGAGTGCGAGAGTGAGGATGAAGCCGTGTGGCTTATAACGAGACAGTGTGGCCAGATGTTGTCTCTAAGTGTCTTCAGGGACTTGCGTGATGTTTATGCTAAAGTTGTATTTGGCGACTTCAATGATAATAATAAAGCCTCCGGCTGTCTTTCGGAACTCGATGATAAACGATGTCTGTGGAATTTTACGGTAAAGTCGTTAAAGTAAGCAAAGTGGATGGTAAAGTAAAGTAATAAAGTGTAGTCGTTCGACTTATGCAGATGAGGCTGTGTAGCCATGTGATGTCTCCGGTTGTTTTCGGGGACTTGGTGAAAATTCCCGTAAAGTCCGGGTTAAAAGTAGGTAAAGTAAATGATATGAATGTAAATTCCCGCAAAGTCCGGGGTAAAGTAGGTAAAGTGAATGTAAATTCCCGTAAAGTCCGGGGTAAAGTAGGTAAAGTAAATGATATCTCCGGTTGTCTTCGGAGATTGGTGAAAATTCCCGTAAAGTCCGGGTTAAAGTAGGTAAAGTAGGTAAAGTAAATGACATGAATGTGAATTCCCGTAAAGTCCGGGGTAAAGTTGTAAAGTGGATGATGTCTCCGGTTGTCTTCGGAAACTTAATGATAATTCCTGTAAAGTTCAGGGTAAAGTCGTTAAAGTTAGTAAAGTGAATGATAAAGTAAAGAGTAAAGTCATAGTGTAGCCATCTGGTTTATGCATGTGAGGCTGTATAGCCGAATGATGCCCCCGGTTGTCTTCGGAGACTTGATGAAAATTCCTGTAAAGTTCAGGATAAAGTTGGTAAAGTAAATGGTAAAGTAAAGTAATGGTGTAGCCGTTTGGCTAATGTGGAAGAGGCTGAATAACCAAATGATGCCTCTGTTTGTCTTCGGAGACTTAATGTTGATTCCTGCAAAGTTCAGGGTAAGGTGGTTAAAGTAGGTAAAGTGAATGGTAAGAATGTAGATTCCTGTAAAGTTCAGGATAAAGTCATTAAAATTGATAAAATAAATTATAAAGTAGAGAGGGGAAAATGATAGTATAGCCGTTTGGCTGATGATGTTGACGGTATCGTGACAAGCCAAACTAGCGACCCGTAATCTTGATTTAGTTCATCTTCAATCTCGATAACCTACAAAGCAGGTATAATTGTTAATAAAGTCATAAAGTTATTGTAATAAAGAATGAAAGTAGAGATAAAGTTGGAAATAAAGCTGTTTAGCTTTTAAGGCGAGGCTTCTCGGCCATGTTTGATGGACTCGACTGTTGGTCTCGCGGCCTTTTAATTCCTGCACTCAAAGAAAGATTCTTAGTTTGGGAGGGGAAGTTGATTCGTGTTGACTCGAAGCTTGACGTTGTGGGCACTCCATTTGTTGTTTGTTTGGATCTTGTGGTCTCCGTTCAAGCCTCGGTAGATGAACAGTAGTGAAACAATTGAAAGAAAGTATTTCATTTGAAAGGTAGGTATGTAAGTATATGTATAAGGAAATGTAAATGTATGTGTGTAAGTTGTAAAATATTTCTGCCAACCTCAGATTGTGACACAATTTGAAAAAACATTTGTCTATAATAATTCCTGTCTGGTAACCTTAATCTTGTCGATGTCTAACTCTGTTCTTGTCTACTCTTTCAAAATATGCCCCAGTTTTGGCTCAGAAGGATGTACTAAACTTATGTTGTGGTGTGACCGAACCTTATATAGGTTGCCTACGTATCCCGCCAAAGGAATCAGGTCAGAACGTAGTTCGTACGACACGTGAAAATGGTTTGAATTTTCTAATAAAGGGATCGAACCCGATGTGGATTGCCTACGTATCCCACCAAGGGAATCAGGTCGGCGTAGTTCTGTTACGTAAATGGCTAAAGGTTTGTTGGCTTTCTACCTAGATATGTTTGACCTGTAATGTTGATAGTCTACGAATCCCGCCGCAGGAATCAGGCTAAGCGTAATTCTCCTTGTATAAGGATTTTGGATTTTCTGTTATAATGCAACCGAACCCTATGTGGGCTTGCCTACGTATCCCACCACGGGAATCAGGTCAGCGTAGTTCGTACTATTGTTAAAGGAAAGGTTGCAAACTAGGCTGTCTATCTTAATGTCGTCTTTTGATTTTTCTTGACTGATAGCTAGCTTTCAGGATTATGTCATCACCTATTGGCTATTTGCTTTCTTCCAAATGGAATCTTGTCTTCTAATTTCTTTGTTATTCCCTCGAGGTGTACTTGGTTCATTCGTTCGTTTTACGTCACAATCGTACAGTTGGCAGATTTGTTAGTAGAAAATAATAAATATACAGTTAGAGAAAATCAGAAATACATTCATAGATTGTGCAATTTTAGCTTCCAAAAGATGAGGCGAAACAACAAAAGTTTTAGGGCACAATTTAAGCCTCAATTTTAAAATTGTGCTATCTCAAAGTTCACTACATGTTCAAATCTACCAAGACTCCCGGCGAACCAGGGACGGAGTACAAGTCCAGTTCTTCAGAGTCTCTCCTGGTTCGGCACCCCAGATGGTCGGTGTCTCGGTGTTGTAAGTAGTTGTAGTAGCAATCTTTGTTGGTGCTTGTTTTTGGATTGTTCCCACGGTAGCGATAAAGGTTGACGGCATGATGGCTTTCACATCTCCATCTTTCTCAACAGTGATCATGTTCACGTTGGCATTTTCATGAGTAGGTAGAGGGTTGTTTTCCACGTTGGGCCGAGCTCCGGTAAGTTGGATTGCTCCTTCCTTAATCAAGGCTTCGATTTTATTTTTGAGCCCATAGCAATCCTCAGTGTCGTGTCCAGCGACTCCAGAATGGTAAGCACAGCGCTTGGAACCATCAAACCATCTTGGAATAGGATCGGGAATTTTCCCTTCAATCGGTTGTATCACGCCTGCTGCTTTCAATCTTTCGAACAATTGAGCCAAGGGTTCAGCGAACCGAGTGTAATTACCGATATTTTTGATGTCAGTGTTTGGGCGAGTTTTGGGTGTGGTATGTGATCGATTTTGGTAAGTAGGAGCTTGAACAGGTTGATATGGACGTGGGTTTTGATGTGAAGGTGCTCGGGGTTGGTAGTAATTTGCTTGGGCATTGTAAACAGGGTAAGGAGATAATGGAGTTTGGTAAGGTTCAACGTAATGGTAAGGGTAGAAAGGCGGTTGTGGATGGTTAAAGTATGTAGTGGCTTGGCTCGGCTTATGTCCTTGGACATTCATGTTGCTTGAAGATCTTCTTTCTTCTTTTTAAGCCCAGCGATAGGGCATTGAATGGCTTTGTTTACGGCTTGCAAAGCGTAAGATCTAAATTTTCCCGAGATTTGATGCCTTCTTCTAAGGCTTTCTCCCATTCGACAACTTCCGTGAACTTTTGTCCCATCATACCTATCATTTTCTTATAAAATATGCCGGCCGGCATTCAATGAAATAGTGATCATTTTCTGTCATTCATCGGGGGTTGAACCCTAGCTGCTTCTGACCTCCAACGTAGTGTATACTCACGGAATGACTCGGTTGATTTCTTGGTTAACTTAGTCATATGACTACTGTCTGCAGTGTGATGTCGTGTTAAACTGAATCGGTCCATAAAGTCTTGGGCCATGTCACTCCAACCACGCCACTTGCGGACGTCTTGTTGTGTATACCAATTAAGGGCCTCACCAGATAAGCTCCTGATGAATAGCTTCATCCTTATGTTCTTGTCTCTACCTACTCCAACCAGTTTGTCGCAGTAGGCCCTTAAGTGTGTATGGGGATCGCCAGTTCCATTGAAAGTATCAAATTTCGGCGGTTTGTAGCCTACGGGTAACTCAATATCAGGCTGAACGCACAGATCCTCGTATTCTACACTCTTAGTTCCCCTAGCAACTTGACGGTTTCTCATTGCTTCTTTGAGACAGTGAATTTCTTTTAGCAACATATCGTCTGCCCTTGCTTTTGCCTCTTTCTCCATTTCCTCATATTGATTTACTTGGTGGAACTTTGACCGTCTACCGAGTTAGTACGGGCTTGTGTTTCCACAAGCATATACCGGAGGAACATATTGTGCATTAGGAATGACAAAATGTGCCCCTTGTATATGCTGGGTTGGATAAGTTTGGACAGTGGGAGTGTTTTGGACTGGTGGTGGTGTGTTATAAGCGGTGTTTGTAGGTAGCTGGTTTGGTGGGTTTTGAGGAGTAGTGGTAGGTGGCGGATTAGTATTGGTAGGTAACGGAATATAAGGAGTATGAACTTGTGATTGATTTGGTGGGTTGACAGGTGGTGGATTAGGAGTAGCGTAGGTATTGTAGGTAGGTGGTTGATTTTGTGGAGGAATATAAACGGGCGATGGATTTGGTGGATTTGCGGGGGTGATTGGAGGAAAGTTGTTGTTGGTAGGTATATTATTTTGTGGAGGAAAATGTTCAGGGACTGGAGATTCAAGTGATGGAAAGCGAGGTGGATTTGGTGCGACAGTTCTAGGTTCAGGAGGTGGACTTTGGAGTGTGATAGACAAATTGGTCAAGTCCCTAACCCGATTCAGTTCTCCACGTAGATTCTCAATTTCTTGAGTCAGGCGGGCGATATGTTCATCGTGTTGAATGGCAGTTCTATGTTCAGAGGTCTCAGGAGGATCGCTAGGGATCACGACGTTTTCCAAACCAGTTGAAATAGATGCAGCCGGATCAGACATAATAATTTCTTTTCCTTGCACGACCCAGGTACGTCGAGGTAGTGATGACGTTTTTGACCTTGTGCGGTAAGGATGGTCGGCCAGCTCGAGTGTCAACACGAATCAACTCTCTTTTGGGAAAAAAAAAATAAAAGAAACACAATAGTGCAAATAATGTCAGTCTAGGTAAAGTTATGATTACGTAAAGTCAAGTAAGTCATGTAGCAGATGATTCATCAAATAAAATCAAACGGGTTGTCAAACAAATGCAAACAAGTATATCAAACAATGACGCGTCCTAATATGCATGTGACCTCTTTGTGCCAGAGGTAGGCCTAACGTTTGTTTGAAGGGTAAATGTGCCATAATATGTCATCTCATTGCTTTTGATTAATTAAACCAATTCTATTTCCCAAAATAGAGTACAAAAGTAATGTAATATTATTACATATCAAACGAGTACATAAAACGTTCCCTAGTCTATATAAAGTAAACACAATTTCCTATGTCTAATTTCTAGCTCCAGTTTGTGGTGTCCTTGATCTCCGTCACTTGTTGTACTCCAATGCAAGTCCATACCTGCCATAAAAATGTTAATTGTTCCCTCCCTCCTAAAGTTTGATTAATTAAAGCAAACAGTCAATATTTAGACACAGTTATCCTTCAAACATGCACACAAAGTATGATTAGTGTCACTTGGGGTCGTGAACCCACTTGGACGTTTGGGTAAAGTCATCTAATGGATTTAATACGCCAAGGGTATTAAACCTCCTAGGTCATGAGATGTATGCTCTTAATAAAGGGCGTTGGTCTAGCTCTATCTTAGGCTGACTAAGAGTTGGCTTCCTATGACACAAGGTTCCCCCAAGTGGACAACTTGGGAGTGGAAAGTCCGTGGCTGTCGACTGCACCGCCGATCGACTAAATCCACAAGATCAATTCGACTAAAAAGGTGTTTTAGTAGTGCACGGCCGCGAACCGCGAAACCGTTTTAAGTGTGTGAATTTGTGTGAATTTTCAGGAGTGGAGGAAAATGATACGGAATGACAGTTTATCAAAACAGTAACATTTAACCAGTTTATATCAAACAAGCAATTAATAGCACATAAAAAACAGTCAATAACAATAAAAATTAAAATAAGCACACAAAGCCTAATTAAAACTAAGTCTGTTATGGTTAGAACCTAAGTAGTCCCCAGCAGAGTCGTCAAGCTGTCATACCCTATTTTAACCTAAGTCAAAATAGTTTACAACATCCGGGTAATTCCGAGGTTAATTAAGGTTAAGAGTCGCCACCTAATTATTTACGGTGAATTAGGGCACCTAAAGTTAATTAAAGTTATTCTAAAGTTAATTTGTTTTTAAAGTCTACGACACCAAATGATTCTAGGTACGGGTTCAACTAACCTAGAGGGAAGGTATTAGGCATCCTCTAAGTTCCATTAATAATGGTTAATCCGACCGGACTTATGATTAGTTAGACTAAGTGTAAATATAGCATTTTAAATGTTTGGAAAATAGTTTGTATATGTTGCTAAAATTATAAATAGAAATATAATAATGCTATTAAAAATAAGATTTGTAGAAAATTATAATTTTTGCATAAAAGAGCTTAGTCATAAGAAAGAAAAGTGTGGGATGGTGCAATGCTTCATAAATGTTTGAAAGAACTTAATGACTATGTGTTAATTGATTTTAACCGTTGTATATATATTAAATGACTAGATAAGATAGATAGATGGTTGATGCAAAAAATAATTTTTAAGCTTTCTTTAACAAATCACTTAGTAAGATAAATATTTTAGTGAAAGACATTTGAACTAACTCTACACCTATAGTAATTTATTCACTATTAATTAAAGACTTGAAGATTTGCGTATCAATGATATTTCCAAATTCCTAAGATAGTAAGAGTGGATCGAGATTCTTTTAGCCCAAAATATGTAGTCATGCTACTTTATAAATCAATTATTCTAAGGAAAATAAATATTAGGAGTATTATAAATAACTTTAATATATAAAAAAAGAAGAAAATGAAACTTTATGGAATTAACCGTTAATTTTCCTTACATTAACTACCCGTTATTAAAAACTAAAACCCACTAATGTCGCTAAGGCTCATCTAAATAAGCAAAGCAAAGTATTGGTCATACAAGTTAAATGCAGAAGACAAAATAGAGGAGCAAGTGAGCTAAATGGACTCAGCCCATTTTCAAGGCTGCCATGATGTTATTGGGCTTCGGCCCAGTAATTCACTGTAGGGCCGCAACTTGCTGCTATATGGGCTTAGCCCAGAAATTTTTTATATTTTTTTAATCTGCTGCAGACGTAGATCGACCCGAGAGGAGATAATTTGGGCCTTGGCCCAACACCGAATGCGAAAAGGAGACAAGTCCTCGGACTAGTATGCGGTGGTCATGCGACAAAAAAAACAAAAGAAAAGGATTAGTATACGTCTAAATATTTACGCTAAGGCATAAACGATTTTCATTTAATCTAAACAAACACACAAGTTGGGCAAATGAATCACTAAGCGACAGCATAGCATTCAATAGAAACAATTAGGGCCCAAGGAATAACAGACAGAGAAATCCAAAATCTATATGGGTCACTTATAAACATTCAGCCTAGGTATAGTATATGTTCGAATCAATAAGAAAAACATCTTAAGTGTAGCACTCTGTTCTTTATCAAAGACAACAACATATCAAATATAGTTGCTGTTACATTTCCTTATCAAGTGTAGGATCTGTTCATTTCTTCAGCATGTGCCAATAAGTTAACTCAAGAAGTAACAACTGTTCTTAGATAGCAATTCAGGTGCAACATCTTTTTTTTTTTTTTTTAAACAACAGCTTAATCACAAATATGGCAGTAGCTGTTTGGCTAATAAAATGCACTAATTGCAAACCAAGTAGCACCAGCATCTCAGTCATATATTGTAGCAACAAACGACCACAAAAGGTGATCACATAAAATAGCAATAGAGCAGCAACACAAGAGTATTTCAAGCATGACAATGACATTCACCAACAAGCATAGCAGCCCTTTCTTTTACCTCAAATTGTAGCAAATATCAACAAAATAACAGTAATTTCAGCAAGGGATCATAGCGAAATGAGTTCTGGAGGTCAGCAATTTTTGTTAAAAAGAACAAAACAGCAAACTTAACAAGGTGCTGAAACTAAGAGCATCGTTTGACTTAAAGGACTACAGCAGTCAGCCCGTAACTTGAGAAAAACAGAAGATGTTCGATGAGAATAAGAAACTTGAATAGAGAATGACATTTTGTGTTGTAAATACAAATGATTTAACACTTTGCGGACAAAGATGCCTTCAAGTAGCAATCAGTTCAAAGCAGAGAACCTCCATTTAACCAACCAAACAAAAATGCAATAAGCCATGCCATACAGATAATCCCCAGAATACTCCTATCACAAAACAGTCCATCGACACGATAGTGGAAGCTAAGTCAATTTCTTCACTATTTCGAATAAACAAACAGCTATATGACAATGCCTTGGATATTTGCCATTTTCAAACAGTCACAGGCCATAAGATATATTGACAGATGTTGTTAGCCACAGACTATGCAGATTTCTCTTAACTCGAGTAGGTCCTGGTCAGTTTACAAGATATATTATATGGCACTTAGTCTCAGCTGGGCATAGCCTTAGGTTTAGAAGAAGACAGATTTGCACAGGGAAAATCCCCTTTCAAAACAGAAGAATACCGTACACATGTTCAATACTTATACATTAGTATAGTCTTGTAAGTGATCAAAGTAAACTGGAATACAGGAGAATATTATGTCGAAGTTCAGATTCATTCTTATGTATCAAGTATAGATAACATAAACACCTTAAGAGGAAAGGGAATAAAGAGGACCATGGTGCAAATAACTATTTCTTATCGACACTTAAACTACAATGACACTTTCAGTATTCAGACTTATATCAATCATTTAACGAGCTGTTCAAAACTGGGACCTTGTCATACCAACAGCTATATCAAATCAGTGCATAAATGACGAGCTTTGTTTTCCCGATAAGCTATTTCAATACTGCGATCGTTCTAATTCAAGCGACCCGGCGGATAAGCATCAAGATTCATTAATCACATAAATTAGCATGAAGACCAATGCAGAATCCAAACAGAGATGAGCTAGTTAAACTGCTTTAAACTAAGCCGTGAATCTGAGCGAAAAGCGAAAAAATGCGGTGGAAATCAAGCGAGGTAATGAAAGCAACATCCCACTCAACAGAAACGAGGTATAACAGATTTCGAGTAAGTACACGTCCTCAATATGCCTATATACTATTTCAACAGACTAAAGATCCGAGAACAGAATCGATATAGAAAAACATGGAAAGCAAACTATTCATCCTATATTTGTGCATGCTAATATAAGATAAACCAACCAACAAAACTAATCTAGACCAAGGAACTACTTATGCTCATCAACTATCGTTTCGGATAGAATTCAAGAGATAAAGCTAAACTTTAGATTCAAGCTTCGGCCAAACACTTCAGATTCGAAAAAAGAAAATAAACTTCAACAAATGTGCCTTGTACTTAACATGTACATTCATGTTCATAGAACCACATTAATCGATAGAAAAGCAACAAAGACTGCAAACAATACGTTTTGTACTACATGGGAACTTGTCTTAACAGCAACGCACAACAAAATAGAAGTAGAGATAAGGATTTTACCTGCTATAGGTGCAGTGAACAGGGTACAGTGGTCGCGAATCTATTCTCGAACACACGAACGATTTCGACACTAGAGTTGTATAAACCGAATTCTTGGTCCCGGCTGATAATAAAAATCGAGAATCCGGGGCCTTCGATCTACGCTCGACTTCCAAAGCAACAGTCGAGTTGACAAGAATAAAGTAACACTCAAAAAAAAATATTTCAAGTGGGGGGTTTTTTTTTTGCGACTGATCGAACTCCCTTTAATGGGTAACGAGGTGAGTATTTATAGGAAAAGTTAGGGTTTATCTCTCGTTTTGGGCGGGATTTGAAAGCGAGATAGCCGTTTGAATTTTGAAAAAATCTATTTCGTATCAATGGATTTTTCAGATAGAGAAAAAGTGTTTTGTCTTCGTGTGTTGACTCAATCGTTGAAGATAGGAGAGAGGCGAAATGTGTATAGAAGTGGCATGGCAAAATCTGCCATGGCTGAGAAGAGTTTGGAGTTTTGCTCAAAGTGGGAAAGATGAAGTCTGCCATTGTTGAAAGGTAATTTGTTTCTTGTTTGGAAGAGGAAAGAAGTGAGAGAGAAAGAAGAGAGAAGAGAGCGTATAGAGAGAAGAGGGTATGCGGCTGAAGAGGAGAAGGGATTAGGGATTTGGGAAAATATGGGCTTGGCTGGTGAATTCGGTTGTGGGCTGGACCGGGTAGGGAAGTAATGTGGGCTGGACCGGGTAGGGAAATGGGTAGTGGGCTGATTAGGGCTATTAATTTAATAACTAGTACAAGATATGTTATTAGAAGACAAATAGTAATTAGTGTGTATAAAGTAAAAATTAATTTAACGAGTACAAAATCTAGAATAAAATGATGATGAACCATTTAAAATTTGTGACCAAGTAATGAAAGTAAATAGTAGTAGAAAATAAAAAAATAGTGGCGAAAATAAAATATTTAGCTCGTTAATAAATTTAGCAGCTCCAGGAAATAAATTAGAATAACGGAGGGACAAAAATTGGGTGTCAACAGGTTGATCGTGCAAAAGTGGAGGTCATTGAGAAGCTGCCACTCCCCATATCAATCAAGGGTGTGTGCAGTTTCCTCGGGCATGCAGGATTCTACAGGCGCTTCATAAAGGATTTTTCAAAGATCTCAAGTCCGATGTGCAGATTACTTGAAAAGGATGTGAAATTCCTATTTGATGATGCGTGTATTAAAGCCTTTGAAGGTCTAAAGAAGAGATTGGTAACTGCACCAATAATCATTGCACCTGACTGGAACTTGCCATTCGAGTTAATGTGTAATGCAAGTGACAAGGCTGTGGGGGCTGTGCTGGGACAGCGACGAGAGAAAGTTTTCATTCTATCTACTATGCTAGCAAGATGCTAGACGCTGCCCAATTGAATTACCTTTGTGACAGAGAAGGAACATTGTTGTGGTTTATGCGTTTGATAAGTTTCGGTCCTATCTTGTTGGAACACATGTTATTGTTTACACAGACCATGCAGTTATTCGCTACTTGTTCAGCAAGAAGGATGCTAAACCCAGGTTGATTCGGTGGATTCTTCTGTTGCAAGAATTTGATATTGAGATTAAAGATCGGAAGGGAGTGAAGAACCAAGTTGCAGACCACCTGTCTAGATTAGACAACCATAACCATTTTGTGGAGGATGTTCAAATTCGAGAGTCTTTCCCTAACGAGCAGCTATTTGCAATTCCTGCTGCCGAAGTCCCATGGTATGCTGATATTGTGAACTTGATCGTAAGTGGGGTGTACCCACTTGAAGCCACTTCACAGCAGAGAAAGAAGTTATATCATGACTCACGATTTTACATATGGGATGAGCCGTATTTGTTTAAGCAAGGAACTCATCAGATAGTGAGGAGATGCATTCCACAGACTGAGGTGGGTCAAGTGTTGGAGAGTTATCATTCTTCCCCATACGAGGGACACTTTCAAGGTGATCGTACTGCGGCTATGGTATTACAATCTGGCTTCTATTGGCCCACCCTCTTCAAAGATGCCCATGCATTTGCTAGAAGTTGTGATCGATGTCAATGAACGGGAAACATCTCTAAGAGGCACAAGATGCCTTTGACGAACATATTAAAGGTGGAGATATTTGACGTTTGGGGCATCGACTTTATGGGGCCCTTCCCACCATCCTTCGGTAACAGGTACATTCGATTCTGCGTCGATTATGTTTCAAAATGGGTAGAGACAGTCCCTCTTCCAACCAATGATGCGAAGGTGGTGGTGAATTTTGTGCGAAAGAATATATTCGCAAGGTTTAGAACTCCACGGGCTATGATCAACGATGGGGGTGCCCACTTCTGCAACAACCTGTTGAAGAACCTTCTGGCGAAATATGGGGTGAAGCATAAGGTGTCTACAGCTTACCACCCACAGACATGCGGACAGGTAGAGGTCTCAAATAGAGAGGTAAAGCAAATCTTAGAGAAAACTGTGAACGCTCAGAGGAAGGATTGGGCAATGAAGTTGGATGACGCTTTATGGGCGTATCGCACAGCATATAAAACCCCCGTCGAGACTTCTCTACGGGTTAGTCTATGGGAAGGCATGTCATTTCTTTGGTTGAGCTAGACCACAAAGCATATTGGGAAATCAAAAAGCTCAATCTTGATATGAGCTTGGCTGGAGAGAAGAGGTTGTTGCAGCTGCACGAGCTTGATGAATTCAGATTGGGGGCGTATGAGAATGCAAAGCTGTACAAGGAGAAAACAAAGCGATGGCATGACAAGCATATACAACATCGTGAATTCGCACCAGGGCAGCAGGTACTACTCTTTAACTCTAGGCTGCGGTTGTTTCCGGGAAAGCTTAAGTCCCGATGGTCTGGCCCATTTGTGGTGACGAAAATCACACCCCATGGGGCCGTCGAAATACAAACTACGGATGGGGTGCGCAAGTTCTTGGTCAATGGACAGCGCTTTAAGTGATATTACACTACTGGAAAATGGGCCTCTGGCAACACTAGGGAAACCGTTGCCATAGACAAAGGAATCGTTGCCATTGACCTATGGCAACGGATTACCATGCGTGACATCTGCTCGCGTGCCGATAGATCTATCGCAACGGTTCATGGGACGGTTCTCAAAACCGTTGCTATAGAAGTTTCTATAGCAACGGTTATTTGTCTATCTCTGCGACATATTTTCTTTGTTAATTGAACGGTTAAAAATAAATCCCATAGACTCTTGTGCTGTGATTTGTTAGGCTATTGCAACGCTTAATTGAGGTTATTACAACGGTTATTGGACTTTATGCAACGATTATTTGCCTCTTGCTACGGTTTTATTGATTAGAGACAATTCGAAATGTCTATTGCTACGATTTTCATGACCTATTGCAACGGTTGCCATGTTTAATTTGGAGCTTGTTGCCACGGTTAGGTAAGCTATTGCAACGCTTTAATTAAAATAACAACCTTTGTTTATAAATAATTTATAATGCACTACAAATTATATAAAATCACAAAATGAAACTTTTCATAATACATATTGTCCACAAGCTAGTTATAATATCCATAAAAGCAAAATGTTAAAACCCAACTACATAAAAGTTTTACATTTAAAGAGTGTGCATGAGTTCCAAAATGTCAATAGCAAAATATTCCTAGAACATCTAAAGCTTCAAGCAAAAATCCAAAAATCTTCTCAAGTGAAATATCTTCTTGAGTAAGGTCTTCTTGCTTGCGTCTTCCTTTCTTCATTTTCAACACCTTCAAGAAAAGAATAAGCAATGTCATAACTCTTTTCATTACTAAGGAGAGACTAATACGAGCCCATTTGGATTGGCTTATGGCTTTTGACTTTTATTCTTGTTACCGCTCACGAGACTGTCAACCAGAGACAAACTATATAAATGGGGTGAGACAAATGACTAGCAGTGTCCACTATGTGATGTTGCAAATGAAAGCATAAAGCACTTGTTCTTTATCTGTGATTTCTCAAGTCGATTCAGGAAAAGTTTGCTATCATGGATGGGTATCGAAGGAATGCTAGAGGATGGAAAGCGAGCTTAGGTCAAGCAGGCGAGGAAGCGAGAATGCAAGGGTAAAAGCCCTTAAGCTAAAGTCTATCGTATGATCCTAGGCTGTTGTGTATAGCATATGGAGGGAAAGGAATCAACAAATTTTTCAATAGAAGAGTTAGCTGCAAATTTGATCATCAAGGTGATAATACAAGATGTGCATCAAAGGGCAAACAAGAAACCAAAGATAGCCAATGGTTGACCAAATTTAACTTTTATCCATTTTAGTTATGACCTAGGAATTTGCCTAGATGAAAGGGCTTTTATTGGAGTGCATCAGGGTGTAATTAGAACATTAAGAACTAATGCATGAGGCGACTATCCTGCGGCATATTGTCCAGTAGCATAGCTCATTTTTCATGAGCTGTAAAATGTTACTTTTTGTTTATAATACAAGTTATTTACCAAGAGAAAAAAAACAAGCGTGTACACACTCAATGCATTTTTACGAAACTTATATAGGCAGTAGTTATATTATTACTAAATTCATGTTTGGAAACTTAAAGATATTTAAGTTCTTGTATCGATTCTTTGGGATGATTTGCGGAATTAGCATTTCAAGAGAACAAAAACACAAATATATATATATACACACATAGTGAGTCGTGTGAAACGAATCAAGATTACTTAGTACGCCGGAGGGCGGACTTTTAGTTGTGTTTAAGAAAAAGTACGCCGGAGGGCGGACTTTTAGTTGTGTTTAAGTAAAAGTACGGAGGGCAGACTTTTAGTTGTGTTTAAGTGAAAGAAAAAAAGGTACTTTATATGTAGTAAAGATTATTTCTTGAGAATACTAGTTAAAAGTTTTTAAGTTAAAAGATTGTTATGACTTTATTGACAAGGCTGAGTGGTTGGGTCCCAACTCTATATCTTCATAGGTGGTTTATCTAATTTGGCTAAGATAATTTTTGTTGGTAGCCAAATAAACTATGGGATGACAACCAAAGAAGCATTTGATCCGGCGAGATATTATGAAGCACGAGAATGGAACTTTGAAAAGTTAAAAAAAAAAAATATATATATGCTTGAGGGGAAAGTACGCCCCCTAAATGGCGGACTTTTAGTTATGTTCAACTAAAAGTACGCCGGAGGGGGGCGACTTTTAGTTGTGTTAGTAAAAGTACGCCGGAGGGCGGACTTTTAGTTGTGTTTAAGAAAAAGTACGCCGGAGGGCGGACTTTTAGTTGTGTTTAAGTAAAAGTCTGCCGGAGGGCGGACTTTTAGTTGTGTTTAAGTAAAAGTCACGGAGGGCGGACTTTTAGTTGTGTTTAAGTGAAAGAAAAAAAGGTACTTTATAGAAAAAACGAGAATTTCTTTTCGGAACAAATGTAGCTTTCTAACGTATAAAAGCATATTTAATCAACTATGGAAAATTTCCAAAAAAAATAAATGATAAACAAAGAGTCATCTTAAGTTAAGAAGGTCTCATGGACACGGTAAAGAAAAGAGATGACGGACACACATAAAGGCAAAATAAACAAGGTGATGCGGCTAAGAGCGGGAAGCGAGAGGCAAGGAACAGGCCTCTTAAGAGAAAGAGGAGGGACTATGGATGTCAACATCAAACAAGGAAAGAAAAGGAAAAGAACAAGAAGAAAAAGAGGAACAAGGACACGGAACAATATGGATAAACACTAAATAAGGTGAGGGGGATAGAGATATAATAGACATGACTTTATGATGCAGTTGCGAGAGAGAGGTTATACACTTAAGAAATCTAAAAAATCATTGAATGGTCTTGAAGCATGGGTGTTTTGTTGACAAATGATAGGAGCATAGTAAGACACACATGAAGTGGATGATCGCACACTCAATGCAATAACGGGTATGCCAAATATGCCAAAATACTTCAAACGGTGGCGATTCGAGGAGAAGACAAAGCTAGTTTCGGTCAAGAGGTATACATGGGGATGCGGGCATAGTAAACATGGTGATCAACCTACATGGACACCTTATCTAACCAAGAGGGAATGCTTACTAACTAGTTTGAGCACAGGCTAATGCAAGAGGAGGCTTGGCAAGGTACTATGCGGGTGGCCAAATGCATACGCGAGGAGCCAATCTTAGATGAGTCACTTACACAAATAGCATGAGCGAGGCAAGTGTAAAGGCAAAAGGAAGGGTGTGGGGGTTAGAGTTGAAGACGAGGCCATGCACAAATCATATACCCTTGCGATTATTTTAATCTTAACAAGTTTCATCGGGATCGAGAAGTAGACCACATGGGGGCACTCAGTCATGGTATCACCAACGGGATGTCATGAACCTATTTAAGATCGGTACGGGGTCGCAATTATTAGCTACAATCTTACTTCGTCTTTCATGTCATTCAACCAAAATAACTAGCCACTCCCTACCCCTTTATCCTATTATGTTACTCATCCATCCCATTATCGAACAAAACCTCAGCCAACATCTTAACTAAACTAATTCATTTTTTGATCCTAAGTTCAAACAAAACAGGCACTCCACCCATTACATAGAAATAAACTCCTTCTACCAGCATAATTGGACTTCATTAAGGCGAACAAATACCATAACATGATTCAACCAAACCAACAACACCTTTGTTGCCTACATTTATCCATCGGCACCAAACTTTAGTTCAAGGAAATTACCATAACAACTAAAGCTACAAAATAAATTAAATAATGCTAACAACAGACCATTCAAGAACAAGCCAAATGAAAGCATATCAAACTAGACTATCTTTACAACATATTTGGACTCCATAAAAATGGAACAAAATGCCACAACATGATCTAATCAAGCCAACAACATTCATCTCTTGTGTATGTTTATCACACCAAACCTTAGTTAAGCTTATTAATTACCATAATAACTAATGCGGGAAACAACTACCATAAAAAATTCCACCAATTACGCATCTTAAGCATAAAGTATAAATCCTCTTTGAAAGCAAACACATAAGCTTAAATCTCCAAAATTTCAACACAACCTTGCAAAAAGCATAAGAAGAAACCAATCCGAATAAATTTTAAGAAAAAATACCAAAGAGAACACTAAAAAATTTAATTCGAAAATTATAATGGGACAAACCCCCAAAAAACAAACCCCAAAATTTGTATTACACATCTCGGCATACGGTGTATATCAAAGGAATATGGGACTACAATTCGAATCAACTATTGAGAATTGCAAAATAAATACAAAAAAATTATGACGAGGGATTACTGGGAGAGAAGCGAGACGCAATCAACCGAGCTAAATATCAAATCTACCGGTAAGCAACCTCAATCGACGAACTCGAACAAACTACGAGAAAATTTTGACCAAAAATCAATAAAACAATTCTAAGAAAGGTGTAATATTTTACGGGTAAATGGGATTTAGAATAAAAGACAAACTATTTAACCCGGAAAAGGAAAAAGAATCTCAATTGAAGCCTCACCACTGCGATTCACATCGTAAAGTGTTGGTGTGTCCGGCGTTCAAAGAGAACCCAACAAGAAAAGCACATCAATATCAAAATCAATTAGATTTTGCGGTAAGACCCAACAAAAAAATGGATCGTATATTAACATTTTCCGAAATTTTCTTTTCTATATTTTGTTTGAAATTCCTAAAAGAAAAAGCTAATAGCAATAAGCTAATGGTATGGACATGGCGTAGAGGAAGGAGAACGTACTTTGAATGGGTTTGCAATTTTGTGATAAGAGTTGGTGTTAAAAGGGTTTGCAATTTTGTGGTATGAATTGGTGTTTCAGCGTTTTGGAACTTTGTCTTTTTTTTTTTTTTTTTAGAATAAATAGACAAATACTGATTAAAAGAAAAGAGTACAAAGTTTTTGGGGGTTTGGAGGGATTAGTGAAATTTTACGGGGGAAAATAATGAGGGAACTAAAAACCGTACCAATAGAATTTTTTTACCCCAAATGTGTTCTATTAGATACATCTGTTGGTACGGTGGACAAAACTGTAGCAATAACTAGAGCTATGGCAACGGTTCAAACACTATTGCAACGGTTTAAGAGTCGAAATGTTCCAATAGCATCGCAGTCCTATTGCAACGGTTGAAACTGTTGCAATATATGATCTATAGGAACGGTTGTGTGACCGTTGCTAATAAGTTTGTTGCCATAGGCTCATTTTCCAGTAGTGTTAGGGCGAAAATTTTGACAAGAAAAAGGAGCAAGTACTCCTCGATGACGAGTAGAGAAGGACATGCGTCGTGCCGCGACGTTAACTCAGGCGCTTCTCGGGAGGCAACCCAAGTTTGTAATGTAAAATTCAAAAAAAAAAATACAAAAAAAGTGTCGTGCCATGACCTTAACTAAGGCGCTGGTTGGGAGGCAACCCAACTTTTGTATCATATATGTCAAGTGTGTGTTCATGTTGCAGGACCAAATAATGAGCAGGAACAATAAACGCTCGAAGCAGTTAATGAAACAGCTCCAGGTTTGTGTGTGCTCTGCCCATGCGTCGCATGGCAATCGCACAAGGGGTAAGCAGGACAAAATTTTGGCGAAGTACAAAGTTCAGAAAGGGGTATATTATGCGCTAACCATGCGTCGCATGATCAGCACTCAGAGCCAAAATTTTGGCTAAGTACAAAGTTCAGAAGGGGGTGTTTTGTGCGGCGGTCGCGACGCGTGGCCGGCTCGCAGTGAAAAGGAAATCAAGGCAAAATTTTTCTAAGTGTAAAGTTCAGAAAGGGGGATGTTGTGCGCTAACCATGCGACGCACGTCCAACGCACGGGTCGGCCCAGTTCGAATTCATTTAAAAGAATAAGACACGGACGACCCCCCACTTATTCCCCACTTCTCACAACAACCCCCCCCCCCCCCCCTTTCCCCCTCTCTATAAAACAGCTCCTAACCGAACCCAAACACCAAAACCCTTCTCCCAATCCCTTCCAACACCAAGGAAAGTAGTGTAAATCATCTCCTCCACACCACAAGGTAAGAATTCGTAGAATTCGTGTGTTTTCATCAATGAAATCCCATTCCCTTTTTTCCCTTTTTGTTGGGTTGAGAGATTGATAAACAAGGGTTTGTGGGTTGGGCATTGGGATGGATGTTTTAGTATTGTGTTGTTTGTAAAGAGTGTTAGATGCTAGAACAATGATTCCCAAACATAAGGGAGGGTTTTACAACCCTCCATTGTTGCAAAACTTCAAGAGATAGTTCTATGCCCACAAGTTGCTTAATAAAATTCCTCAATCAAGTTTCGTGTGATTTTTGTGAAGTCTTGAGTAGCAAATAAACTTGAAACAACATTCTAAACCATAGGGCATTGCCATGAACACCTATAGGTCCTCCAACATGATTTTCCTTGTTTTGTACGATAGTTTTTATTTCATTAATTTTGTCATTTTAGGCTAAAAATTAGTTAACTTCTTTGTTTTGAGTTTTGTGTATCATATTCGGAAGTAAGTGTGGGGTCATTTCACGACCCCACTGGAGAGTCATTAAAGCCATGAGAGTACCCGAAAATCAAGAAAGATGAACATTCAATGCATAAACACACGGCTTGCAATAAGTGTGGGGTCGTTTCACGACCCTACTTGAGCTTGAACTTGCTAACGATAAGTTGAAGAGTTAGTATGCAATAAGTGTGGGGTCGTTTCACGACCCCACTTGGTTTAAGATTTGCTAACGAAGTTGGATGTTTGTGTTTTGAATCTCTACAGGTACAATGGTGAACAAAGGTAAAGGTAAAGTGGACGAGTCAGGCCCTTCACAAGGTTCCCGAAGAGTAGAGAGATGGCAAGCACACCGCCACTAATAAAGGGGCAACAACTCGTAGTGGAAAGCAACCTGGTCCGTATCCCTGCCTCTTCCCGCATGCCTCGACCTTACCTTTTTACGGTCTTGGTTTGCGTAAGAATGGTACAAAGAGTTCCCTCCGGCTGATGGATATGTGCGTGAACGGCCCGTCAACAAGGTGGCGTTGAAGAAAAATTTCGGGGAATTTACAATCAAATAGTCGGAATGGCCGGAGCTCGGCATTTGATAACCCAGGGCCGGTAAACATTGACATGGTTCTGGAGCTTTACTCTAACATGATTTTGGCAAGAACAGAGGGTGGCGAGCCTCATCATTCAGTGCAATTGAGGGGTGAATGGGTGCTGTTGACAGCCTCCACTTTGTGTGCATAATTGGGAGTTCCAAACCATCCCGTGGGCCCATTGCTTGAGTTCATAAAAAGGCCTGACTATAAGGCCATTCGGGAAACCTTATGTGGCCCTGAGTCCATGGCTAAGTGGGCAAGATACCGAGAGGACCCAAGGAAGCACAAGACTATGCTAATGGGAGATTTTATGAAGGAGGCACGAGTGTGGCTACGGCTACTAAACTATCGCATTATGCCTCTTGACCACTTCACCGCCGTGCTGAAAAAGAGAGTGGCAATAGTGTACTTATTTTTGACTGGGTAGCCGGTCAACATTGGATATCAGATGCTTCAGGATATGATCCGCATCAGAGAGGGCAAATCCCTCAAGCTCGCCCTTCGAAAACACACTTACAAAAGATATCCGAGGAGGTTGGTCCCGCATTTGGAGTAAGTATGACGGGGGTGCTTGAGTGCCGTATAACATGATAGACATCTCTAATGTCAAAGCCCCTGAGCAAAGCAAGTTCAACTTGACTCCAGTACAAGAAAGATCGGCTCAATCGACCGTGCTAGCACAACTATACAAGATAGCGGTACTCGCTAGTGAGCAGTTTGAGCTGGATATCTCGAGTGTGTTTGCGGAGTGTCCTCACACCACTTACTCAAGAGTGCTCATTTGGAGGGGAGGGCGGGCGGCCCGACCGACGAGGACTTGTGTTCTCGCGATCTCATAGCCGCTGAGATGGAGGAAGGTAGTGAAGAAGAATCCCAGGCACAGGATGCTGAGGATGATAAGAAAGAAGATGTCGAGCCGTCTGATGGTGAGGCTGAGGATGATGACTAGGCCCTAGTGGGCCTCAGGGAGTATTTCTTGCCTTACTTTGTTTTTAAATTTTTTCATCTATATGCTTCGAGGGCAAAGTATGATTTAAGTGTGGGGTGGGAAATACGTCCCTTGTAACAACATTTTGAGGTTAAAGATGGTGATCACGTTGCCATCGGTTTTCTTTTTGTTAGTGTTTGAGTCTTTGAGTCGAAAAAAAAAGAAGAGATTTTCAGTTTTCTTGGTAGCTTTTTGAGTCCCTCGTTAGTGGCACACACCATCCACCCCCTAGGGTTTTCTTATGACCTCGGTTCTTTCCTAAGGGGGGACCTTCGAACCGGGTTAGATTTTTTAATTTTTGTAAAAGAGTCGTAGGAGTCAAGCCTGTCAGACCACTCGAATGCTAGGTGCTCAGGTTAGGTGGAATGTGGAAACCATGAGCTGTTCTTGATGATCTTTAAAAAGCATGCATGAAAAGAGGCAACCTACCACGAAACATTTTTGTAGTAAACTGCATTGACTCATGTATGACCCACTTGGCATGATTTGTGATAGTTGCTTGATTGGAGGGTTGTATGAATCTGTTTTGTGTTGATTATATGTTGTGTGTGATGTGAGAAAATTCTGGTATGATCCATGCTTGATAATAATGACTAGAACTTGCCCGGTGTGTTTATGAAGTGAAATTGAGTGAGAAGTTTAGGAAGTGATCTAGGCATTTCTTTGTTAGCCAAAGTTTGAAACGTCGCTTGCCTACCCTTTGTGTATGTATATCCCTAGTCAACCCCGTTGAGCCTTTAGCTTTTCTTTTTACAATAGCCAATTAGCCTACTCTCGTTGTTCTTATTCACCTATTTTGATCCCTGTTTTACTCCTTAGGCACTTTTAATGGTTACTTATTGAATTGGAGTTAGGATGTGAAGTTAAGGGAGGTTTGTTGAATGAAGTTAAAATGAAGTCTATGGGTGTGTCTGAATGATAGATGATGGTTAGTGGGAAGCTTAAAAAAAAAAAAAAAAACATAAAAGAACTGCAAAAAAAAAAAAAAAAAAAAAAAAAAACATAAAAGAACTGCAAAACAGAAAACAGGAACTGTCTAGTTTGTCATCTGCGTTCTTAATGTCATCTCCCACTAGTCTGTCGAAAACAAGAGGATGCTTAAACTTGAGAAAATAAATGGGTGTTGATAAGATAGAATGGGTAGCATGTGGATGAACGCTATGGGTGATGAAGGATGGTGCAAAAATGAACAAAAATGAACTATGTTGTAAGGTATTAAAAGTGCTTAGGGAGGTTAGTCACTACTTTTCAAAATATATCCTACCCGTCCCTTAAGCCTACGTTTCAACTATACAAGTCCTAAGTGATCCTAAATTCATCTCACTCTAAGTTGCTGAACGGTTACCCTAAGGGAAAGCCTATGGTTCGTCGTGTTTGAGCATTGGATATTCTTTGTGAGAGTGAGCGATATTGTTGCATCTTATGTCCATTGAAATAAGTCGTTAACTTTGTGTGAGATATGGACAACCCTCTTTTAGGTGAGGACACATAATTAATAGGAGATGGATGAAGTACTCCCGCTCGGTCAAGTAGCAGGTTCTTTATGTCTTGAGTGGTGCCTGGAGTCATATGCATGTTTTTGAATGTATCGTTTCTTGAGAGGTTTGGTGGCTAGAATTTTGAAGCATAAGAAAATGGTTGTTTTAAAGTAGTTGGCATGACTTTCAAGAATTGGCTCAATGTGTATGTTAATGCAATTTCGAAACTTGTGGCATCGGTGGAGGACAAGATGCGGGAAGCGAGGCTGAGATGGTTTGGGCATGTGAAGAGGAGAGCAGATTTTGCGGAGGTGTGAGAGGTTGGCTATGAATGGTTTCGGGAGAGGTAAAGGGAGGCCGAAGAAGAATTGGGAGAGGTGATTAGGCAGATATGGCACGATTTCACCACCGAGGACATGACCCAGATAAGAGGTTGTGGAGGACTCGATTAGGATAGAAGGCTAGGTGGCGTACCTTTCACCATAGTAGTTGCGCAGCTTTTGCTCACTTGTCTATTGCCTTTTGGTTTATGCATTTGATTGCTGCTTATATTTGTTGGGACGTTGAACTTTGATTATTTTATTTATTTTTATTTTTTTGAAACTAGTAACTTTTCTTTGATTATTTTATTTATCTTTAGTATTCAATGCTTCTTACTTTCTGGATGGTTCTATCATGACTTTCTCGCTTTTGGTATTCGTGTTATCATATTGCTTTCGATATGCTTGGCCCTATCTGACCTTTTGTCTTGTTTTCCTCTTGTTTTCCTCTTGTCTTCCTCTCTTCTCCTCTCTTGAGCCGAGGGTCTCTCGGAAACAGCCGCCCTACCTTTCAAGGTGGGGGTTAGGTCCGCGCAACCCTCCCGGTACCGGCATGGTACGCGGGACTAACCGGGCTTGTTGTTGTTGTTGTTGTTGTTGTATATCCACCGAATTCTGATGTTGACATGTTTGAGTGGCAAGGCTAAGTAAAGTACTAGGGAATGTATGATAAGTGGTTGCTCGAGGGCGAGAAAAGTCTAAGTGGGGGGTGTTGATATTTGGCCGAAATATCTAGATTTACTGTCATTTACACTTTACTTCTTAGCACTTTCATCGCAGTTTTGAATGCAAATTGTTGTATATGAGCTTATGTTGGTATGTTTGTATGAATAGGTACAACAAGGACCAACGAAGGGTATTCCGGCAGCTTTTGAGTGATTCCGAGGCCGTGTACGTCGATTGAACGTTGCGAAGAAAGTTCCAAAGACTTCAAGGCAAAATCGACCACCGGCGGTCTCGTACGCGGCCATGCGCCGCACGCAACGACAAAAAAACACCATTCCTGAATCTCAGACAAACCATGCATTGGTCATGCGCCGCACAAGAAGAACATAAAGGAGGTCATGCGCTGGCCGTGCGACACACAGCCAGCGCACAAGCGGCGTCAGTTGTCCTACTTAGATCGGGATTGGGCCAACTTATCTCATATTTACCCTAGCATATAAATAGCCATTTTTAACATTAGAAAGGCGGCTTTGACGAATTTTGAGACTTGTGAAACTCTTTCTAGGTTTTATTACTCTTCTATTATTTTTCTTTACATCAAAACCCTATGTTAATCATGAATTCTTTTTTCCATTATCGAATCATGTGTAACTAAACACTTAAATTCTGGGGTTGTGGCGTAGCCATGAATATTGACGTTTGACAAATATTTCAATCTTAGTAGCGTGTTCGTATGCAATTGCTTCGTTACTTCTGTGTTTAATTTCTTGATTGTCTGCGCAACAGTTGAGTTCTATTTACTCATTGATATACGTGCTTGGGAAAGACGTTAATTTGGAGAAGAAGTAATGAGATTGTGATCTGAATATCCCTAAAGTTGGGCTAGGATTTGTGACTAGGATAGGAATATACTTAGTTACCGTAATCAATTATATACCGTGCTCTTATTGCATTCTTGATAGGTCAGTACCATAGGAATATAGGAGGAGAATTATCTTGAATCGGCGAGTAGTGGTTCGGAAGAATACTACAAGATTAATGATCCCGTTAATTAGCTATTGTGAACAAAGTTGCTAAGGTGTGATACTTGACTGACTCAATAGGATTGGTGAACCAACGACGACCCTGGAATACTTCTAAAATCTTGATAAAAGCAGTTCTCAATTACGTTCTAAGCACAATTTCTGGATACATTATTAGTCAATTACATCATAGCATTTAGTTATAAAAGAACCAACACTTTTATTCTTCACTTGCATAGATAGTAAGCAATAGTTTATTTTCGTGAAATATTGGTGATAAGTCTCTGTGGGTTCGACATCCGATTTTATATAATCACTTTATTACTTGTACGACCACATACACTTGCGTGTTCCTAAGGGGGGACCTTTGAACCGGGTTAGATTTTTTAGTTTTTGTAGAAGAGTCGTAGGAGTCAAGCCTATCAGACCACTCGAAAGCTAGGTGCTCAGGTTAGGTGGAATGTGGAAACCATGAGCTGTTCTTGATGATCTTTAAAAAGCATGCATGAAAAGAGGCAACCTACCTCGAAACATTTCTGTAGTAAACTGCATTGACTCATGTATGACCCACTTGGCATGATTTGTGATAGTTGCTTGATTGGAGGGTTGTATGAATCTGTTTTGTGTTGATTATGTGCTGTGTGTGATGTGAGGAAACTCTGGTATGATCCATGCTTGATAATGATGACTAGAACTTGCCCAGTGTGTGAAGTGAAATTGAGTGAGAAGTTTAGGAAGTGATCTAGGCATTTCTTTGTTAGCCAAAGTTTGAAACGTCGCTTGCCTACCCTTTGTGTATGTATATCCCTAGTCAACCCCGTTGAGCCTTTAGCTTTTCTTTTACAACCCAATTAGCCTACTCTAGTTGTTCTTATTGACCCATTTTGATCCCTGTTTTACTCCTTCGGCACTTTTAATGGTTACTTATTGAATTGGAGTTAGGATGTGAAGTTAAGGGAGGTTTGTTGAATGAAGTTAAAATGAATTCTATGGGTGTGTCTGAATGATAGATGATGGTTAGTGGGAAGCTTAAAAAAAAAGAAAAAAAACACTGCGGATGGGATGTGCAAGTTCTTGGTCAATGGACAGCGCCTCAAGCGATATTGGGGCGGAAATTTTGACTAGGAAAAGGAGCAAGTGTTCCTTGATGACGAGTAGACAAGGACATGCGCCGTGCCGCGACGTTAACTCAAGCGCTTCTCGGGAAGCAACCCGAGTTTGTAATGTAACAATTTAAAAAAAAAAATACAAAAAAAGTGACGTGCCACGACCTTAACTAAGGCGCTGGTTGGGAGGCAACCCAACTTTTGTATCATATATGTCAAGTGTGTGTTCATGTTGGCAGACCAAATAATGAGCAAAGAACAATAAACGCAAGAAGCTAATGAAACAGCTTCCAAAGTTTGTGTGTGCTATGCCCATGCGTCTCATGGCAATCGCACAAGGGGTAAGCAGGCCAAAATTTTGGCTAAGTACAAAGTTCAGAAAGGGATGTATTGTGCGCTAACCATTCGTCGCATGGTCAGTGCATGATCAGCACTCAGAGCCAAAATTTTGGCTAAGTACAAAGTTCAGAAGGGGGTGTTTTGTGCGCTGGTCATGCGACGCATGGCCAGCTCATGAAGGGAAATCAGAGCAAATTTTTTCTAAGTGTAAAGTTCAGAAAGGGGGATGTTGTGCGCTGACCATGCGATGCATGGACAACGCACGGGTCGGCCCAGTTCGAATTCTTTTAAAAGAATAAGACACAGACGACCCCCCACTTATTCCCCACTTCTCACAACCTCCCTCCCCTCCTCTCTCTAAAACAGCTCCCAACCGAACCCAAACACCAAAAGCTTTCTCCCAATCCCTTCCAACTCCAAGGAAAGTAGTGTAAATCATCTCCTCCACAGCACAAGGTAAGAATTCGTGTGTTTTCATCAATGAAATCCCATTCCCTTTTTCCCCTTTTTGTTGGGTTGAGAGATTGATAAACAAGGGTTTGTGGGTTGGGCGAATTTGGATGGATGTTTTGGTATTGTGTTGTTTGTAAAGAGTGTTGGATGCTAGAACAATGATTCCCAAACATAAGGGAGGGTTTTACAACCTTCCATTGTTGCAAAACTTCAAGGGATAGGTCTATGCCCACAAGTTGCTTGATAAAATTCCTCAATCAAGTTTCGTGTGATTTTTGTGAAGTTTTGAGTAGCAAATAAACATGAAACAACATTCTAAACCATAGGGCATTTCCATGAACACCCATAGGTCCTCCAACATGATTTTCCTTGTTTTGTAGGATAGTCTTTATTTCATTAATTTTGTCGTTTTAGGCTAAAAATTAGTTAACTTCTTTGTTTTGAGTTTTGTGTATCATATTCGGAAGTAAGTGTGGGGTCATTTCACGACCCCACTGGAGAGTCATTAAAGCCATGAGAGTACCCGAAAATCAAGAAAGATGAACATTCAATGCATAAACACACGGCTTGCAATAAGTGTGGGTTCGTTTCACGACCCTACTTGAGCTTGAACTTGCTAACGATAAGTTAAAGAGCTAGTATGCAATAATTCACGACCCCACTTGGTTTAAGATTTGCTAACGAAGTTGGATGTTTGTGTTTTGAATCTCTACAGGTATAATAGTGAACAAAGGTAAAGGTAAAGTGGACGAGTCAGGCCCTTCACAAGGTTCCAAGAGGAGTAGAGATGGCAAGCACACCGCCACTAAGAAAGGGGCAACAACACGTAGAGAAAAGCAACCAGTGGTCCCTATCCCTCGGGCCTCTTCCCAGAGGCCTCGACCTACCTTTCACGGGGCTGGTTTGGCAGAAGAACGGTACAAAGAGTTCCCTCTGACTGATGGATATGTGCATGAACGGCTTGTCAACAAGGTGGCATTGAAGAAAAATTTCAGGGGAATTTACAATCAAATAGTCGGAATGGGCTGGAGCTCGGTATTTGATAACCCAGGGCCGGTAAACATTGACATGGTTCTGGAGCTTTACTCCAACATGATTTTGGCAAGAACAGAGGGTAGCGAGCCTCATCATTCAGTGCAATTGAGGGGTGAATGGGTGTCGTTGACAGCCTCCACTTTGTGTGCACAATTGGGAGTTCCAGACCATCCCGTGGGCCCATTGCTTGAGTTCATAAAAAGGCCTGACTATAAGGCCATTCGGGAAACCTTGTGTGGCCCTGACTCCATGGCTAAGTGGGCAAGATACCGAGAGGACCCGAGGAAGCACAAGACTATGCTAATGGGTGATTTTATGAAGGAGGCACGAGTGTGGCTACGGCTCCTAAACTACAACATTATGCCTCTTGACCACTTCACCACCGTGCTGAAAGAGAGAGTGGCAAAAGTGTACTTCTTCTTGACTGGGCAGCCGGTCAACATTGGATATTGGATGCTTCAGGATATGATCCGCATCAGAGAGGGCAAATCCCTCAAGCTCAGCTTCGTAAACACACTTACAGCATATCTGAGGAGGTTGGTCCCACATTTGGAAAGTAAGTATGACAGGGTGCTTGAGTGCCCAGATAACATGATAGACATCTCTAATGTCAAAGCCCCTGAGCAGAGCAAGTTCAACTTGACTCCAGCACAAGAAAGATCGGCTCAATCGACCGTGCTCGCACAACTATACAAGATAGAGGTACTCGCTAGTGAGCAGTTTGAGCCAGATATCTCGAGTGTGTTTGCGGAGTGTCCTCACACCACTTACTCAAGAGTGCTCATTGGAGAGGAGGGGCCGCCCGCCGACGAGGACTTGTGTCTGCGGATCTCATAGCCGCTGAGATGGAGGAAGGTAGTGAAGAAGAATCCCAGGCACAGGATGCTGAGGATAATGAGGAAGAAGATGCCGAGCCATCTGATGGCGAGGCTGGGGATGATGAGGATGATGAATAGGCCCTAGTGGGCCTCAGGGAGTATCTCTTGCCTTGCTTTGTTTTTAAATTTTTCTATCTATATGCTTCGAGGGCAAAGCATGATTTAAGTGTGGGGTAGGAAATACGTCCCTTGTAACAACATTTTGAGGTTAAAGATGGTGATCAAGTTGCCATTGGTTTTCTTTTTGTTAGTGTTTGAGTCTTTGAGTCGGAAAAAAAAAAAAGATTTCCAGTTTTCTTGCGTTAGGTTTTCTTGGTAGCTTCTTGAGTCCCTCGTTAGTGGCACACACCATCCACCCCCTTGGGTTTTCTTATGACCTCGGTTCTTTCCTAAGGGGGGACCTTTGAACCGGGTTAGATTTTTTAATTTTTGTAAAAGAGTCGTAGGAGTCAAGCTTGTCAGACCACTCGAATGCTAGGTGCTCAGGTTAGGTGGAATGTGGAAACCATGAGCTGGTCTTGATGATCTTTAAAAAGCATGCATGAAAAGAGGCAACCTACCTCGAAACATTTCTGTAGTAAACTGCATTGACTCATGTATGACCCACTTGGCATGATTTGTGATAGTTGCTTAATTGGAGGGTTGTATGAATCGGTTTTGTGTTGATTATGTGCTGTGTGTGATGTGAGGAAACTCTGATATGATCCATGCTTAATAATGATGACTAGAACTTGCTAGGTGTGTTTGTGAAGTGAAATTGAGTGAGAAGTTTAGGAAGTGATCTAGGCATTTCTTTGTTAGCCAAAGTTTGAAACGTCTCTTGCCTACCCTTTGTGTATGTATATCCCTAGTCAACCCGTTGAGCCTTTAGCTTTTCTTTTTACAACGACCAATTAGCCTACTCTCGTTGTTCTTATTGACCCATTTTGATCCCTGTTTTACTCCTTAGGCACTTTTAATGGTTACTTATTGAATTGGAGTTAGGATGTGAAGTTAAGGGAGGGTTGTTGAATGAAGTTAAAATGAAGTCTATGGGTGTGTCTGAATGATAGATGATGGTTAGTGAGAAGCTTAAAAAAAAAAAAAAAAAAAGAGAAAAGAACTGCAAAACAGAAAACATGAACTGTCTAGTTTGTCATCTACGTTCTTAATGTCGTCTCCCACTAGTCTGTCGAAAACAAGAGGATGCTTAAACTTGAGAAAATAAATTGGTGTTGATAAGAGAGAATGGGTAGCATGTGGATGAATGCTATGGGTGATGAAGGATGGTGCAAAAATGAACTATGTTGTAAGGTATTAAAAGTGCTTAGGGAGGTTAGTCACTATTTTCCAAAATATATCCTACCCGTCCCTTAAGCCTACGTTTCAACCATACAAGTCCTAAGTGATCCTAAATTCATCTCACTCTAAGTTGCTGAACGGTTACACTAAGGGCAAGCCTATGGTTCGTCATGTTTGAGCATTGGATATTCTTTGTGAGAGTGAGCGATATTGTTGCATCTTATGTCCATTGAAATAAGTCGTTAACTTTGTGTGAGATATGGACAACTCTCTTTTAGGTGAGGACACATAATTAATAGGAGAGGGATGAAGTACTCCCGCTAGGTCAAGTAGCAGGTTCTTTACGTCTTGAGTGGTGTATGGAGTTATATGCATGTTTTTGAACGTATCGTTTCTTGAGAGGTTTGGTTACTAGAATTTTGAAGCATAAGAAAATGGTTATTTTGAAGCAGTTGGCATGACTTTCAAGAATTGGCTCAATGCGTATGTTAATGCAATTTTGAAACTTGCATATCCACCGAATTCTGATGTAGACCTGTTTGAGTGGCATGGCTAAGTGAAGTACTAGGGAATGTATGATAAGTGGTTGCTCGAGGGCGAGCAAAGTCTACGGGGGGGGGGGGGTGTTGATATTTGGCACTAATATCTGGATTTAGTGTCATTTACACTTTACTTCTTAGCACTTTCATCGCAGTTTTGAATGCGAATTGTTGTATATGAGCTTATGTTGGTATGTTTGTATGAATAGGTACAACAAGGACCAACGAAGGGTATTCGAGCGATTTTGAGTGATTCCGAGGTGTGTACGTCGATTGAACGTTGCGAAGGAAGTTCCAAAGACTTGAAGGCAAAATCGACCACCGAAGGTCCTCGTGCGGCGGCCATGCGCCGCACGGCCGGACAAAAACACCATTTCGAATCTCGACGGACCGTCGTTGGTCATGCGCCGCACAAGAAGAACATAAAGGAGGTCATGCGCTGGCCATGCGACGCACAGCCAGCGCACAAGCGGCGTCAGTTGTCCTACTTAGATCGGCATTGGGCCAACTTATCTCATATTTACCCTAGCATATAAATAGCCGTTTTTAACATTAGAAAGGCGGCTTGGACGAATTTTGAGACTTGTGAAACTCTTTCTAGGTTTTGTTCCTCTTCTATTATTTTTCTTTACATCAAAACCCTATGTTAATCATGAATTCTTTTTTCCATTATCGAATCATGTGTAACTAAACACTTAAATTCTGGGGTTGTGGCGTAGCCATGAATATTGACGTTTGACAAGTATTTAAATCTTAGTAGCGTGTTCGTATGCAATTGCTTCGTTACTTCTGTGTTTAATTTCTTGATTGTCTGCGCAGTAGTTGAGTTCTATTTACTCATTGATATACGTGCTTGGGAAAGACGTTGTTAATTTGGAGAAGTAATGAGATTGTGATCTGAATATCTCTAAAGTTGGGCTAGGATTTGTGACTAGGATAGGAATATACTTAGTTACCGCAATCAATTATATACCGTGCTCTTATTGCATTCTTGATAGGTAAATACCATAGAAATATAGGAGGAGAATTATCTTTAATCGGCGAGTAGTGGTTCGGATGAATACTACAAGATTAATGATCCCGTTAATTAGCTATTGTGAACAAAGTTGCTAAGGTGTGATACTTGACTGACTCAATAGGATTGGTGAACCAACCATGACCCTGGAATACTTCTAAAATCTTGATAAAAGCAGTTCTCAATTACGTTCTAAGCACAATTTCTGGATACATTATTAGTCAATTACATTATAGCATTTAGTTAGAAAAGAACCAACACTTTTATTCTTCACTTGCATAGATAGTAAGCAATAGTTTATTTTCGTGAAATATTGGTCATAAGTCTCTGTGGGTTCGACAGCCGATTTTATATAATCACTTTATTACTTGTACGACCACGTACACTTGCGTGTGCATTTGGACGCAACAGTAAGATAGAAGATAAAATAGGATTATTAAATGATAAGTAAGGGTCAGTTGAAAAGAAAAAAAAAAGTATTATTAAATGATAAGTAAGGATAAGTTGAAAAGAAAAAAAATTATAACTACGGGATCACACCAAATTTGTGGTTACACAAAATGAAACTTTTCATCGTTATGTAATGACGGATTTTATAAAACGATTTCATAAAATTTAAGTAATAACCATAACAAATATTATATTCAAAGTAACAATACAATACAACATGTGACAACCCTCCAAACAAATTTTATATGAGAACAATGCATTGAAAGGTAATTAAACATTCACTTTGCTACTTGGTGTTTTCTGACTTTAATTTAGTTATTTATATGTATTATACACCTAGATATTAGATTAAAATGTTTACAATTTTAAATTCGTAATTTACATATATATAATGTAATGTGCTAATAAAGTGTCCATTGGTCTCTATTTTCAAAAAAATTATTTATTTTTAAAATATATAAGGCTTACATCCAGGGAATATTTCAATATCGCCCTGTCCCAGCCATCTTGTGTCCCTGCATTTTAAGACCCTTGTCGAGCAACGAATATGACCAAACGAAAAAAAAAAAAGATCCTAAGGAAATTGCAACTCTTTTACTTACGTTGGTAGTGTTTAGAGGTGTAAATTGCCTGCATGTCGCAGTCCAGATAAAAATGTGACGGCATAATGAGTCGGCATAATAAATGAATTATAAGGCCTTCCCCACGCCAGCGATGAGATGAAACCCGCCCTCATCAGGGGTTCCCGTGCCACCACAATGGCATGGGATCGAAAGAGTGACCGGTACTTGTCTCTGACCGAATAAGGTAGCATTAATGATGGTCACGAGTAAGGGTGTCAAATGGGCGGGTTGGGTTGAAATTGGCCCAATTACAATGGGTTAAGGTAATAAATGAGTTGAAATTAAACGTTATTTGCAAAAAAAAAGTTCTTAGAAATTTCAAATAATGGGTCATGACCTAACTTAACCCAGTTTTTTTTTTTGAAGGTTTTATTTTCTAGAAAAACATTTTTTGCGAATAATATTTTCGAGAAAAACATTTTTAATGAAAAATATTTCCCTTCATATCAAACACACCACAAAATTATAAGATACATGATACAAGAAAAGTGATATACATAAAAAAAAATAAAGTAAATTTTAAGCAATAAATCAAAATTTAAGTAAATTATAAAACGGGCTAGAATTGGACTAATATTGAACTAAGTTGGAGATCACTTTAAAATGGGTTATGTTGTGTTGTGCTAAAATCAGCTTAATATAAATTATCTTGAGCCTAACACATAAAATTTTGGGCGAATTGGACGGGCCATCATCTTTTGGGCCATATTTGACCCGCCTAGTCACAAGTCTATCTTAACAAGCTAAGATGGGTGTCAAAGTGCTTTGGACTCGAGGGAGCAGAGCCAAAATGGCTAAGGAGATCGAGCAAAAAGGAGAAAGGGCCAGGCAAGTGCTTGCTGTGTCAAAGAAACACCGCAAGGTATAGAATGGTAAAAGAAATTCTATCTGATATAAAAGGTTTCAAGTTTGAGATTTGACGGATTCAAAATTTTATGTTTATAGGTTCTAAATCATAAATTTTTTGCTTAGTGGATTCTGGATAAACTATTTAATCATATTAAGTAAATTTTCTAACACAAATAAAAGGTTTGAGCAAAAAAACTATAATTACTGAAAGTGATATATCTAACATATAACTTCAATTTATGCTTGAAGCGGAAAAATAAAAGGAAGATTCCACTTCCACATTGGATGATTGATGATAAGACGATAATATGTTGGCGTTAACTCATAACGTCATTTTCTTTCTTAATTTTTATTCTTTTTTCATGAAATATAAAGTTAAAACAATAGTATTAATAATAATTAGTGGGATCCTCCTAAAGTCTGATTAAGCAGTAGAGGATTATTTAGTTGAATCCACTAAAGAATGCACACGTATGACGTAACCACAATTACAAAGTTGAATGACTCTAGTTATCTCATCTTTCTTGCTTTCTGACTAATACAAACACTGACACTTGCATCTTTCTTTCCATAATGATGTGGATTATCATTAAAACTCTTAACACTGGTGGCCTAATTAAGCTCCATGATGTTGAGCGACTCCAATATATATTGCTCTCTTTGTTTCGAAACACTTGACACACTTCAAGTCAACATGCACAATGTTGAAGTGTCAACTTTTTTCAATGTCAACTCTTTTCAAAGAATAAGTTGCGTATACATTATTGATTTTAAATGTAAAAGAAATAAAGAGGATATAGCCAGACTTCTCTATAACGGTCATTCTTTACAATAACATTTCACTATAATAATCCTTTTTTTTTTTTTTGAAACCAATTTTCATGTTATGTGATGTTATATATTTACTATAACAACAATTTCGCTATAACACCAAAAAATATTCGTACGCACGACACTACTATAAAGAGGTTTGACAGCAGTTGAATGGATGCATGTCACACTATGTTTACTCGCACAAAATACAAAGCACATAAAGAAGTCGAGTGATTTGCATGAACAATAAAATAGGTGAAGTAATTAATTTGGAATAATAATGGTAGTAATAAAAACCAGTTAATATGGATTAATGAATAAGAGAATCTGAAAGGTTCTCTCGTCGACCAAGACCATTATTATAAGAGCACGTAAAAGAAGTGTCTCACAGTGTTATTTGGCCCTACACTTACAATCAAGTGCAAAGCTCTAT